>NC_048307.1:76892726-77103453 GCF_013100865.1 Trachemys scripta elegans | reverse complement strand
GCCGCTTGTGTAGGGAAAGCCCTTGGCGGGCCGGGCCGGTTTGTTTACCTGCCCCGTCCGCAGGTCCGACTGATCGCGGCTCCTACTGGCTGCGATTCGCTGCTCCAGGCCAATGGGAGCTGCTGGAAGCAGTGCAGGCCAAGGGATGTACTGGCTGCCACTTCCAGCAGCTCCCATTGGCCTGGAGCAGCGAACCACGGCCAGTGGGAGCCACGGTCGGCCGGACCTGCGGACGCGGCAGGTAAACAAACAGGCCCGGCCCACTAGGGGCTTTCCCTACACAAGCGGCGTCCCAAGTTTGGGAAACACTGTTTTAATTAATCATATTGAAATTGTCAGTGTATGAATGTGCTGTATTACTTTGGGGATAAATTCTTCCTTGGTTTCTTGTTTCAGGTGAGCCCATCAATTTTAACGGATGTTTCCCCAACCCTTTTCTTGTCTTCTCTTCTACACCCACAAGCCAGGAACTTCAAGCTCTGCTTGGTAGCTACCAGCTTGAATGCATAAACATTGAGGAAATCATTTAATAGTATATACATATAATAAATAAATAAGTAAATAAAACAAGTAAGATTCAGATCTATTCAGGATGCAACGCCTTTCTGCTTTTGTTGACTTTTTACCAGCTTAAAAGAAAAGTCTGCATGCACATTTTTTGCAACAGCTGCAAGAAAAAGAAAAGGAGCTAGTTGAGAGATCCATCCAGAAACTGGGGATAGTCTTTGCATTTACAGTGGGATTCTTTTCAATGTTAGCAGCATTTTGTGTGTCAATAAGAGGCACTTAGGTGGTATGGCAGGAGAGCAAAGCAAAGGGGAGTAGAGTAAGAATCCACCGGGTTGTCCTGAATGGTGCATGGATGCCTTAATTTAGGACTAGTTTTTAAGCATTTTCCTTTTTTGGATGAAATATTTGTTTGGGGTTTTTTTTTGCACTCTACTTGCTTCAGTGAGACATTAGACATTTAATTTTAAAATATTTTTACAAATCTCCCTCATTCAAACTGATCTCCCGAGACAATCTTGTACGTATGCATATTGCGTGTGTGAGGGCTTCGGGCTGCAGGAGCGAGCCTGCAGGGCTGCTGGAAGGCCCGGCAGACACAAAGACATCAATGCATCGGTTTGCACTCTGTTCACGTTTTGAAGGTTTTCTTTGCAACCATGAGGAGGACTTCCCTCCAACCTCGCCTCCGCCCCCCACTCCCCCCTCCTCGAAAATCAGATTCCAGCGCACAAGCTGGCAGCCTCTGAAAAACAAAAACAACCCCCCCCCCAGCTTAGTGCAATGCAAATCAGGCCCAGTGCTATGCCTCCCAGCGTGACATTGGGATGCAGCAGGAGACCAAGGCATGGGGGAGTTGCAGCCTGACGTGCATGTGGCACGGGGCAGCCCTAGAGGGGCCGGAGGGGTAGCGCGCAGCAGACCCGCGCCCGGGGGCAAGGCTGCAGCAGCGCGCGGACAACACGGGCTGCAGGGGCCGCGCGCGCCGCTGCTCCCTTCCGGACGGCGCCGGCGATCCCGCTCTCCTCTTTTTGCCTCGCGCCTGCTCCGGGCCCCCGCCGCCTCCGCAGCTGAGCGCGAGGAGCCCGGGAGCGCGTGCGCGCGCGCGAGCCCCCAGTGCAGCAGCAGCGGCAGCAAACGGCGGCAGCGGCGGCGGCCGCCTCTTGTTTACCAGCATTCCCTCTGCCCCGTGCAAGCGAGCGAGCGAGCAACGGCGCGAGGGGGAGACCTGGCCGCAGCAGCGCGGTGCAAGCCCTGCTGCAAAGAACAGCGACAGACTTAAATCCCGAGCAGCAGCAGCGGGGCCTCCCCTGGCACCCTCCCCGCTTGGAGGCATTACGGACCCCTTTGCAACAAGCGCCTGGGCTTTGACCTTCAGCCAACCGGATCTCTCCCCCTTCCCGCTACGACCCTCCCCCCTCACCCCCGCACGCTCCCCCCCGGCTTGGGTGGGACGAGAAGCGGGGAGGGTTTGCAGCGCGCACGCCCCGGGTTCAGTTTTGTTTGGGTTTTTGCGCTCGCAGGGATGCGAGGAGGCGAGCAGCAGCAGCAGCAAGAGGAGGAGGAGGAGAAGTGCTGAGCGGCTCAGCTCTCCCTGCTGCCGCTTTGTGTGTGTCCTGGATTTTTTTTTTTAGCGGGGGGGAAGGAGCCGGTAGCAGCCGCGCTGAGACGAGGAAGAGGGGGAGGCCTTTTCATTCATTTTTATTCCGCGTTTGTAGGGTCTTCAGCCACCTGGACTTACTGGGTGTGTTTTTTTGTACTGTGGGGGAAGCTTGAAAGGGGGAATCCCTATGGAGCAGTCTCAGGTCTCTGCTTAGGGGAATAATCTCCAGTCTCGGGAAGCTGTATTTCCTCCTCTCTCATAAGATTGCTTTGGACCCCCCCCGCCCCCTTTCCCATCCATTTTTTTTTGTTGCGTGTGTTTGCTGCGCCTGTGTGGTGTTTGAAAATGGAGGCTGAAGATACAGACTGCCAGCCCCAATGTGCTTCATGTTTGCTACTTCTGGGCACATTGTATCACTGCAGGCAGCGCTGAGGGGGAGTGTTGCTTCGCCCTTTCTGGGGGGGGGGCCCACATTTTCATTGTTGTCTGCGGGTGGCTTCTCCGGAAGAACAGCAGCTAGGGAAATAAAAAAACCTTTTAATTTTCAAACCCAAAGGGGTGGTTTTTGTGTGTGCGCGTGTGGGAGGAGGAGGTTATTTTCCCCTCCCTAGGTCTCCCCCCACCCTCCCAATTTATAGTTCTTCTGTGTGAGTGGAGGGGGAGAAATTTGGACTTTTTTTTTTTTTTTTTTTTTTTTTTGGGAAAGGGGGATTTTGTCCGTAATTTAAAAAAAAAAGGAATGAAGTCTGGCGCTGGAGGAGGGTCCCTGACCTTATTCTGGGGGTTTCTGCTCTTCTTTGCCACACTTTGTCTGTGGCCAACAAATGGAGAAAGTGAGTATTTTGCGTTTCATTTAACATGGGGGGGGTTACGCTTGTTTTGCACTGCGGTGACTTTTGAGTTTCAGGGGCTGCTTGTGTTTTCCTGTTCTTGAATCTGCTCCTTAAGCACATTTAATACCCTGAGTTCAGACTGCTCTTTTCTCTCTCCTCCCTTGGAGTGGATGGCTTTGATGTTCCTGTATTTAACCAGAGTTTAGACACTTTCCCGTGTCTGAAGAGTAATAATTCCCATTGCTTCTCTCCAGCCCCCTCATTTTTTCACCTACTGTGTTCATTTCTTAAATCCTCTCCAGATTTTCTCCTAATATTCAGATTTTAAACTCCCAAGACTGTAAAAGTGCCCAATAAACATCGAAAGGCCCAGGAATACTTGCTTTCAGAAGTGTTTGGAAGGAAAAAATATTGACTTTCATCGTTGGATGCCTTTTTAAAAATCAGGGTTTAATGCCCTCTAATTGAAAGGATTTCTGTGAATAGGCAAGTTGTGTGTTTTGTGTTTGTTTTGCAAAGCGTGGCATTCCCTTCTTGGGATGCACAGATGTAAAAGGACTATAGGTCAGCATACAAAGGCCACTGATTTAATATTTATTTGATATAGGTCTATACAACGTGGGGGGACGGGGACGGACAAATGTATCGATGATTGGAAGGATTAGAGACTTAAAGATGAAGAAATCAATACATTAGAAGCTGTTTTTATACCTAGAACGGAAGTTCTGCGGTTGATTCTTTTAAAAGAGCACGAGTTGTTTTCTTCTCTGTGTGTGTTTAAATTCTGTGTTGTGGAAAACGTGGGGGTGTGTGTGTGTGTGTACACGCGCTGCAAATGGTTAAGTCTCCAGTGCACAACGATGTCTGGTGTGGATTCTTGCTGCTGGTGATTTTTTCGGAATCGCAGTGTCTGTCCGTGTTGTTTGGGAGTTGCAAAAGCCTCGACTTTGTTTTTGTACGTTTCAAACCTGTGATTATTTTCTCTGCCCGCCCCCTTTGGTTGCAGGGGAAAATAGAAGGGGGTGGGGATGGTGGGAGCTGAAATTGACTAGATTGCAATGATCAGCATATTAATCGGTGCGGATGGTCAATTTTCTTCTGTTTTGTTAGTTTGGATTGCTGGCCCCTAACATTACGGTTATTTTGGCCCCCGTTTTTGGCGGGGGGCGGAGGGGAGATTGGGGGGTGTTGTTAAATTGGCCTTTTTATTTCAACCATTTTAACATTGTGCTCGATCTCCCTCTGTTTGTCTTTCAGTGTTTGTGCAGACAGGAGATCCGGTCCTTAATGCTAGATCCGTTCCTACTAGCTGAATGGTTTAACTTTTTAAAACTCCCTAACCATTGATTAGCGTCACCCGTTTTTACTTGTGAAAAGGTGTGCGGAGGAGAAAATGCATTTCAGCCATTCAAATATGAGGAAAGAATTCCTGAAACTTAGAAAACCAAAAACATCCAGGCGCTTCTTTAAATAGTCGGTTTAAGTTGGAAAATAAGTTCTTGGATGTACCGGCAATTAAACCAGTTGTAGAAACGTTTCGGGCAAAGCTAGGGTAGATGGAATCTGTAAGGCATGTTGAGTAATATTGTATTTCGTTAGACAGTGAATGCCAATTAACTCTTTGAAAGTCAGGGCACAACTTGGCTTTTAACATTGTAATGCTTGGGCCCGCAAGGCTGTGAGAGTTTTCTTTCTTGGATAAGTCGAATCTTTTAGCTAGAATTGCTTTGCAGAGAGGAGATTTAATCCTTAGGGTTGAAAACTAAAACCTCAGAGCTTGCTGGTTTTGGTTGGTGGTGGTGTGTGCTGGTAGCTAGAAGAATCAAGGTAAACGATGATTAATAATAAGTGTAAAAAAATTAAACTTTTATTCCATCAGTTTAAGAATACACTGGCCCAATGTTCTTGAATTATTTTTACCAAGTCCAGAACATCTGCAAGTAAGAATTGGTTGAGAGGAGAACCATTCTCTTAACAGAGGCAACAGCAATACATTAGATTTTATTTTTCACTCCTTTGAAATGTTTGTATTTGGGTCATCTAGCTAAAATGACTCCGTTAATAAATCTCACATGAAATACTTTTATTTTGAGGACGATCCAGGCATTTCACTATGACAAAATAAAATGAGAAGCTTGTCTTAGTTGAATACTGCCTCTAATTACGTTGACTTTGTAGTTGGCAGTTTAATAGCCTTTGTTTTCACGAGTTATTACTGAAAGAACTTTGCTGCGAGGGGAAAAATGACCCCCAGACAGATGTTTTGCATCACTTTGTATTCTTTCCTCTCCCCACAATAGAGGAAGGAGGATTGATCTTATTTTTATTTGTTTTTCATATATAATGTCATAGCTAAAAGGCACTTCCGTTTCTGGTCAAACAAGTAAGGCATGCCTAATTAGGAGTACACAAGAGGTACAACAGGAATTAAAAAACCCCTTTAATACTTAATAAATCAGTAAGAGATGAGATTTAATGACCGAAAAAAATCTTTAAAATGCAAGTACTTTAAAAGGAAAAGTTCCAATTAGCAACATGCACAGAAAAGATGTTCACAATATACCAACGTTTTGTCAAAAGAGCAAAGAAATCCATTCCTGAGATACTTTTCGTGCAGGTGTGATGGTTCATGTGGTATGTAAGATGGACAGGTGTTGGGGGAGACTCTTTAAATCTTGAGGCAGGTTTAAGATGCACCCTAAACTCAGAACGTCCTTTTTTTCTGCGTAAGATCACCAGTGTTGAGCATATTGAAATTTGGCTTTAGTTTCCTTACCTTAAGTATTTATGGAAGGAGAAAGCTGAAAGGGGTGCCTTAAAAAATTAGACACCCAGAATAAAAATACCATTAGTATGGTACCTGTTGTAATGCTACTTTGGACCCATAGCTATGTCAATGAATCTGTTTATCTTGGCTTTGAGTATTAGCCCATACGTACAGCCTACACTTTGTTTGAAATGTTTATTAACAATAGTACATGCTGGCATCTTTAGATCCATATTTCAGGATGCATAGTAAAAAATCCTTATGAATGTAGTCAGGGTACATGTGTAGCATGAACATCAATATCTCCTAATATGCTTGGTGATAAGAGTTTATAGTTGAATGAGTTACATAATTCTTTGGGCAATTTAGATACTGAATATGAAATGTTTCAGTATTAAAGGAATTAATGTTAATCAGGTACACTGAAAATTGTATCTAAATATTCCTTCTCTGTTATCAATACATTATTATTATTAGAGTTCATCGGAAGAAACAGTGAGGTAATCAAGGATAACACCAACAAGTGTAAAGGCACATGTTAAATCAATTTAAAATATCAGAATCCGGACAAAGGGTTGTATGAATTACTAGCTAAAAGGGTTAGGAAATGGTGGTGATTGTGTTAATATGAAGCAGAATGTGTTAAAAGGACAAAACATAGGATCTGTTATGGAATGGATGCATAGTAGCTGGTTTAATTGTAGAATTGGTATTTTGGGGGAGAAAAATGTTTTTCTTCCTGTAAAGTAAAGAAAGTCCAACTAAAGAGTTTGACTAAATAACTAATGACAAAAATATTGTTAGAAGTGGGGTAGGAGAACAACTGGTTTTAGCTTCAGTGAAACAGAAGAAATTAGTTTTTTGTTAATTGAGGAATAGTGTGGATTCTATAAACAAGTGAAAGTCGAACATGTAATTCTAATAACATTCAATCATTCTTGTTAAAATTAATGTTAGAATGACTCTGAAATGCGAGTTAAATATTTTGTTTGCCTTTAATTGTCTGCACTCGAAATGTATAGGCTTTAAGGAAAGAAATCTAAAGTTTTCACAAGAAGAAAAACCTGCTAGTTTTAAGTGTCTTTACACTGTTAAATGGCTAGTTTAGATCAATGTACTTTACTTGGGGTGTAGTTAAATGGTTTCAAATTTACATTTAAGAATATACCAATTTCTCTTCTGCTTAATAAAATCTTTGATGATTTAATGATTACAATACAATACAATATTTTTAGGGATATAAATTATTGGGCTGAAGTTGTAATTGTGCTTTTAAAACTACATTAGCATTAATTAGGAACTTTTTTTCTATCAATTTTTCATGCTTCTTCAGTAGACTTCAGTTTTACTGGTGGTCATTGAAAGTTTTCATTTGGTGAGTTGAGAGAAGACAGTTCATGGATTAAAATGATGAGTTATATTGTAGGTAGTTTATATAATTTGTGAACAGAAAAAACTGCATAGTAACATCCCTCCTGGTCTTAAATTTTAGGAGGCACAGATTCTGTGTAAAAACAAATTGTTTTTTTACACTTTTTGATCACTTCATGATCTTTCATGAAACACAACTTTCTTTTAACCTGTTTAGATGGTCATGTGTGATGTATGCATCAGGGTAGTTTACAGACTAAATTGAGTAAAATGATTTAAAGCAATAAAAAAAAATGCCACCAAAAGTCTGTAATAAATTTACTGAGCAAAAAATAGAAATTAGTTTGTACCTATTCCCTCTGTACCTTGTCACACAATGTTGAATTTCATCAATAAGATGTTAAAGATATTAATTTATCTCTTCCTCCTGTTATATTAAGATGTCACCTAAACTGAAGAAGACTCCAAACCTTTGAAACCATCCCTTAAACGTTGGTTTATGACCTTAATAAATAATTTCCTACTTGAATTTTAGTATACCTCTCTCGTATTTGGAAAGACTTTATGGTCTTACCTAATAGCAGCTGGCTTAATGTAAACATCAGTAGTGGCAAATGCAATTTTGTATTGAAAAATGTGATGACTCTGTATCCCTAAATTTAAAAAAATGACTTGTGCTGTATTGTAGTAAGTTGTATCTCAAGTGTTTTGAGCAATAGTTAAAGTTGTTTGCAAGAGTGTGTGACTTCAGTTTATTGCAGCAGTCTTTCTAACAAAGATTGGATTTACTATAAGGTTTCATAGATAATGAGACTTTCTGTTACAATTCCTGTTTCGAAGAACACTTTGAATGCAATGATGATTTTAAAAAAGGAAGTTTCCAAAACCTTTTATTGCACAAAAGCAGAAATCAACAAACAGTAGTTCATAAGAAGGCACCTGTGGTTTTTTAGCTAACTTGCTTTGATACTGTTTTCTTAGCCAAGTTGCAGCAGGTGCTATCTGAGTTCAAGATCGGAACAGATTTCATAGTACTATGTATTCTATATATCCAAAACTGTCTGGAGCAGACTTTGAAGACAGGCAAATGAATAACAACATAGGTGTATAATATGAATGAATATTTATACGGTCTGCAAATGGACTATAAATTTATCAACTCCTCAAAAGTCAAAAACAGGCTAAAAAGTTGTTCAAGGCAGGGCTACTAATTTTTTGTAAAGGTTTAGAAAGGAGACTTTGGTAACTTATTGATTTATTAGGGAGATAAATCTCTTACCAAAAGCTGGTGCTGGTGGGGTGTGTTTTAGATTTTGTTCTGTCTTTTATAGATGGTTTAATTCATCTTCACAAATACTAAATCTAAGCGATCCCTCTAGATCTGTTAGTTAAATCAATGATTAATTTCTTAAACTACAAGGTACAAGCAAATACAAGGCTATGTAAAATTTGTTAGTATGCTGAAAGCAAAAATTGACATAATATATATAATCTGTATTTTATAGGTACGTTTACAAAAGAGAACATATAAGTTTGCTTTTGGCAAAACTGTTAAGAAACTCTGATATTAAAGCCTTGATATTAGTCAAATCTAAATAATAACTGTTTTGATTTTTCAAAAAGATCAAACTACCCTGTTAACTGATAGTGCCGTTCTTGTTTGGCTTGACAGTAAGTACATCAGCATGTATCATTGTCTCTATGACTTTCAGGCTAGTTTGTTGATGACTTCCAACACGTTTAATATCTATGAATTTTTCACACATCCACCCAGTAAGCTCCTTACCCCTGATTGATGCAGTATGATCATACTTGAACAGGAATGCAGGAATAAATAAGCCTTGAAAGTGCTACAAGAACACTGTCTTGCAGGAACATGGTCTAATTTTACTACAAATTTTAATATAACTTATTTCTTTAATTAGAGGAATAAACTGGTTAACATTTTTCTTTGCTGACAAGTTTGTGTTTTAAGTACCACATTTATAGACACAGTATTGTTCAGACTTCTTTGAATTAAGGTGCATGTCTTCTACAAAATAGGGAAAAGCTCTTTTCCGTCAGAGAATTAACATAAGCTGTTACTATATTTCTGTACTGTAACTGCAAATGAAATAAGTATTACTAAAGATATTGTCTTTATGTCTTATCTATTTTTTTGTTACTGCAGGAATTAATGTTGGTAATAATAGTTTAGTTTGTAAAAACACTTGTTTTTGCATGAGTTCATCTCCCACATGATGCCAGCAAAATGAATATTTTTTTATTGAAAGAGCTCAGTGACCGGTCAGAAAGAGTGTTATCTGCAAACCTGTTATTGGTGCCATTACATGCTATAAAGATAGCTCTGTTTACTTACAAGTGTGAATATCCGCTCTGATCAGAGCGCTGTCTTTTAGTTAGGGTTTAAAAAAAAAAAAAATTCTTAGGATACTTTACTACTTTATTTTGGAAAGAAGGAAAAAAATGTGTGTGTCAAAATGTGGGAGCATATAGATCACATAAGAGCTCTTCTAATTCTGGAGATAAACGTGTTACTGTGGTGTGTTTTTCCTTTAATTGGTGTTGTGCTGACCTTCCTGATTTTCTCCAACCACACCTTTCATTATTTGAATAATTTAGTTATTAAATGGAGGTTTGTGTAATTTCTGATCTTTTCATGCTGAAGCAAATACTCCATTTTTTTCAGAAACAAGGGAGGATTTTTGAAGTTCAGGTGCTGGAAGTGTTCAGAGCATGATCTGAAATAGTCCAAGTATCCTTTTGTCCCTTGGAATTTAAACTTTATCAGAGCACAGTCTATTTAAATCAAATGTACTGTACCTGCTGTTTAAGTTTATAAGCTAGGTTTATACAAATTACTTTTTAAATTTTTCATGATACTGTATGGCTTTATAGTAAGAGAGAACATCCATAAATTGGAGCAAAGATGAAGCATTTTTCTAAGTATTGTTCGTTTCAGATGTTGTTGTAATATACCAGGTATAACTGGTGAGCATGCAAGTTTGAATTAGCAGAGAGTACAAAGTATGACGTTTTCATTGTTATATTCAAGATTTGTTCTATTTCAACACTTGATTTGTAAAGGGCAAACTGCACAAAGTATCAGACAGGGTAATGGGCTCAGGCTCACCCCATGATTAAAATTAGTCATACACAAACCATATTGGAAAACGTTAATTAAGTGTGGGGGAGCGTGCTGTACATACAACAATGTACAGGAGCAGCAGGATATCTCAGAAGCTCTGTGTTGCGCTAAGATATTGTAGAGGTAACTTTGTTACCTTAATTCTGTGTGTTTCTAGTTAGTTTGTGTTGCTGTGTTTTGTGATATCTTGTTGGTAAAACATCTGTTTTCCCCATATGTATGGTGTAGACCAGGGGTCGGCAACATTCGGCACGTGGCTTGCCAGGGTAAGCACCTTGGCGGGCTGGGCCAGTTCTATTTACCTGCTGATGCGGCAGGTTCGGCCGATCGCGGCCGTCCCGGGCCAATGGGGGCGGCGCGGGTGAGCGATGTGCTGGCCGCGGCTTCTCGCCGCCCCCATTGGCCCGGGACGGCGAACCGCGGCCAGTGGGGGCCGCGATTGGCCAAACCTGCCATGTCAGCAGGTAAATAAAACCATGGCGTGCCGAACGTTGCCAACCCCTGGTGTAGACCATTACATCCAGTTAACTTCTAGACTCTGTTGAAACTGGATGGACACTGATATGGGGCTTAAGAAGTCTCCTTGTTAGTGATAGTAGGAACAGGTGATGTGCGTCTACAGAATTTAAACTTTTGATTAAAAATAAATAGGGCCGAGGGCTTGTTTCTGGCACTTGCAGTTGCAAAAACAACTTTCCCAAACATGATCTGATTCAGTGCTGTTTTTGTGGCGTGTAGGGACAGGCTCCTCATTATTTCTTTATCAGCGATGTGTTGAAATTAACACCGTTCCAATCTGTTTTACTTTAGCTACTCAGAAACCAATGGGCAGTGATGAAACTGGCAAGAATCAAATCAGTTTTACTTTGGGAAAGCTATTCATAGGGAGGAAGAGATCCAAGTGGTGGGGCAACCCGTGACCACAAAATAGCCAGGAGATGTTAGGGAAATGGATGGGCTTTCTAGATGCCAGAAGGACATGGTGCTAGGGTCAGGTGGTTCCAGTTGGGAATCCCTACTAAAGGAAGAAACTTGGCATCCCCAAAGAGGGTCTGGGGACATGAGCCTGGTAGGAATCTCAGTATCACCTCCATTATGCTGTTGAAAGAGGGATGGTTTGTGATCAGAGAGCAACAGTGGGCCACAGTGAAACACTCAGCTGAGTGAAATCAGTCTGGAAATACTTTGTTTGAAATCAGTGGAATATTCTGTTTTCTCTCTTGATCACTGAATGCTTTCCCCAAGCATTGACCCATAGTTAAATACACATCATTGCCTAATGTACCTAAATTTCATAAATTTCCATTGGGATTAGATCCATTCCCAAAATGCCACTGCAGTTAAGAGGATGCAGAGAGAGACTTTTGATTTGTAGATTTTAGCAGAAGACTCCTGTTGACTTTATTACCAGAAACCCAGTTTAGGAGCAGAAAATTATTCAGTGCACTCCTACCCAGTCAGGTACATCAGTGTCATTCTCCTTTCCAGCCGATGGGAGTCTTCCAGAATTTTGGTGATATCCCTCCTCCTGACCAGGAGAGTTTTTGGCTGTTGTCCAGTTGTTTCCGGTTTTTAGGAGGTGGAAGAAGCAGCTTGTGGTTCTGTATTAGTTTGTAGTTAAACTTTTCCCCCCTCAGTTTCTGGTGGCTAAGATTTTTTTCTGACATAGTTGTGTTTTTTTTTTATTGCTTCCCTGCAATATCCAGTCTCCCAGGAGAAACGGAGGGAAGGGGCCTCCCAGCAGTGTCAGAGGCAGATGTAATTTGCTGTTAGAAAAGGTGTTTGTACACTTTTTCTTCTTTCTCCCCATTTTGTGCGGTACTGAGGTTGGATAGAGGGAAGCCCTGTAAGCCAGCAAAGAGGAAAATGCCAAAGGCCAGGTGGACTGCCAATCCTATCCCAGGTAGCTAAAGCTTAAAGCCTACCTTTTGGTATTCCCTGGAGAACCCAGCGGAGGGGAATTTTCTATTAACAGGTTGATCATCTTTTCCTGTAGTCCTACTGTGTGCTAGACCCCGGATGGAGGTTATTGATGCATGAACTTGTCTAGTGAAAGGCCAAAATTGGGAGAAATTCATCTGGTTTTGTAGTGTTGCAAAAACTGAGATTGGCCTAGGTTTGTTTGAGGACAAGGGCAGGGTTTTGAGCCAGCTTGGGTTGTGAATCTGGGAGTGACCTAAGGGTCTGGACAGAAACTGGATGAAAAAGCTCATTTGGTTCTGTCCAGTTTCATTGTCTGTTTTTCATGTGCTAGCAAAATGCTGTTTGAATTTTCACCACAGCAAGGAAAGTTTAATAAATGCATAAACCTCCCTATTCATACCGATTTTTATAAAGGAGGCTTATAAAACACCCCACCGTACCCCTGTGTTTTAGGCCTAAACTAAATCGCTAGAATCACAGTAAAAACATCCGAAAAAGTGGGCTGTAGTCCACAAAAGCTTATGCTCTAATAAATTTGTTAGTCTCTAAGGTGCCACAGGTACTCCTGTTCTTCTTTTTGCGGATACAGACTAACACGGCTACAACTCTGAAACCAGTAAAAACCTGAGGTTGTGTCCAGCTTAACAGTTTAAGTCCAAGTGTTCTATAGAAGTGCACAAATATTCTCTTAACGGTGGCTCATTAGTGAGCTATCATGCAGCTGTAACAGAAATGGGAGAATTGCAGTGTTTCTCTTGAAGATGGGCTGTGAAAGTGTCTGATGTAAAGCTACATCTGCAGGAGAATTCTGGTTTTATATGCTTTTATTTTGTATGTATCAAGAAATCAAATTTTGATTTCCTGGTGGCTCATTGTTTAAATAAACATGTTGCATTCTCAGTAGAAGAGTTTTAGTGCCAACTGCCCACTAATCAGATGTATTAACATTTTATTGTTTCCAAGCCATACTAAGAGAACAACAGCTTTACAATTGAACACATTTGAGGAAGATTATAAAGGAATTTGGGGTGGATCACAATCAGCACTTCAAAAGCAACAATGTCAGACTTGCTCTGCAACAAAGCAGAGCTCCTATGGAAAAATACTGTCATCTTAACAGATGCAGTGTTATTTTGGAGGTTCCGCTGTATAAATACATAGACTGTGGTTAAATTGTGATGGCAACAGATGCAATCTCTGTTCTCAGTTCTTTCATCTCTGAACAATATGTGAAAAAAATCACAAACCAGAAAGCATCAAGACTGAAAATGTACCTTCGCTACATTGTTGGGGCAGTAGTTTTTGAATGACTTCCTCTGTTACAGATGCACTTCCATTTCAGACCGTCCGTTTTGCAGTTAGACAGATTAAATGCTTACCTCTAAGGAAGAGCCTGGTAAGATCATGTGTAAGTGTCATTAGCTATTAACAGTTTTTGTACTGGTCTGAATGGAGCTATATATTATTGGCAGTGCTCTAGAAATGCCAAGTAGACTAAAGTCAGGATTGGTTAACCTGGTAAAAAAGGTTTCCAACGTTTTAACAAAAAAAAAAAGCCCAAACCCAACAACATGTATAACTAATTTCAGTGGGCGAGCCAGCATTGTCTGAGGTGTTATTGGTGTTCATGTATTTTGGTTATTGGTGTTCATCAGTGACAGTATTCTGAAATTGTCCACAGCACATTGCAGTGTGCGAGAGAGAGAGAGACAGACACTTGGAATGTTTGAATCTGATGTTATGTTGCAATGCTGCAAGGTTGCATTCACACTTCTTTTCTCTCTGCGGATTTGGTCCTGTTTTAATACTACTTTGACAGTTATAAATGATGGGCTTTTTGTTTTTGTTTTTTTGAACAGCAAATAAAAAAACATAGCAAGATGTTGTCATCATCAGTGTATTAACCTCTATCTGTCCGCTAGTGGGATAGAAAAGTCTCAAGTTAAATGTTGTAGCTGAATTTAAAAAAAAAGGGGACCGGACAATTTTATGAGCAACAATATTGGGTAGTCATGCATGATAAAACAGGGGGTGATCAAATATCATGTCCCTAGCCTTTGTTTGCTAAAAGCTGGGAATGAACGACGGGATGGATCACTTGATGATTACCTGTTCTGTTCATTCCCTTTGGGGCACCTGGCACTGGTCACTGTTGGAAGACAGGATGCTGGGCTTGATGGACCTTTGGTCTGACCCAGTAGTGCCATTCTTATGTTCTTATAGCTGACAGCATGCAGGGGTTGTGAAGAAATGTATTTTCTTGCATGCATTTGCATTGTAACTCTCAATTTGTAAAATAGGAATAATTGCTGACCTTATAGGGGTGTTAAGTGACTTAATTTCATGAATATTTTTAAAATGTATTGAAATCATTGGATGACTTTCTTTTTCCTCCAGATTTAAAAAAAATATATATTTTTCATTGTGAAGCAAGGTATTACCAGGCATTTCAAGATGTGTGCAAAAATTTGTTCTTAGCAAACCTGAGACTTGGTGTGGGGGAGTCTTGGTTGTTGACTGACTGAGGAGGCAGTCTATATAATTCTTAAAAAACAAACAAACAAAAAACACCCCACCCAACCCTACACTAAAAGAATGTTAAGTTTGCCAAGTCAAGCACACAAGTTAGCAAATGCTAGAATTAAGGTCGCTCGTGCAACCTTAATGCGGTCTCCTTGTGCTTACGTATTATGATAGTCTTTAATTACATGACCACATGATGTTTTTTCCAATAGGATCCCTGTCTTATTTATTGTGCAAGAATGATGTTTCTCACAGAATATGTAACTATTAAATATTTTTTATGCTCATCATTCATTGGGTGGCCTGAGGTCTTATTTACTGCACAACATCTAAATCTTGTATACAGAATTAATGTCCTGATAGGCTTGTATGACACTCTTCGTTGTAGTATCCAAGTCAACAGTTCCCAAGTGGGGTCGCGTTGCAGCAGTTCTGAGTGTGCAGAGGATGACATTTTACAAAATGGCATTCTCCGCACAGCGTAACCTCGCATGCATCTTATGTGCAAGGTCATGCTGTGAGGAGGACGCCATTTTGTAAAGCAAAATGGTGTCCTCTGCTGCCTGGGGTCGCTGGAAGCAATATATCCAAAAACGGGGTCATGCAGGACAAATGTTTGGGAACCACTGATCTAAGTGGTTCAAAAACATTTAACTTTATTTATAACTCCCCATTTTGCAGAAGGGGAACTGACCGACAGATTAACGCTAAAATTATCAGGTGTCTGCTAATTTTGGTGCCTAATTTGCGACACTTAGGGCCTGACTTTTTCAGAGTAATTATAATTTTTATAGCATTTTTAGGGTGATCCATATTTTCCCAAAGGGAAAATGGAACACTGCACGGGGCCAGCTCGAGGACACCCCTCCAGCCCCCCACCAGCTTGGGACTGGCCTGAGACTCCCCCCCATTTCCCCCCAATTTCTAGGTTTGGTTTGAATCAAATTTTTCGTTCAATTTTTGGAACTGTCAGCAAATGAAATAATCAGCTATTCACCTGGCTCTGGTAGTAGGCAGCTTCTTTCTTCTTCTCCACACACCCCTCTTCCTCCCCCCCCAGCCTCCTGCACACCTTGCAATTGGGTGGGAAGAGGCGGGGTTGGGAAGAAGTAGGGTGGGGGTGGAGCCTTGGGGGGGGAACGGGTGGAGTGCGGGCAGGGCCTGGGACAGCCGGGGGGTCGAGCACTCCCCTGGTGCTTTGGAAAGTTGGTGCCTGTGTGCCAGCATGTGGTGGGGAGAGTCTCTGCTGCCATGGCATGGAAAACTTCAGCCTGGATAGTTAAAATTTGGCAAAGTTATAAGCAACTGAAAGCGGGGTCTAACAATGGAAAGCGTTAGGCACCCTCAACTGTAGGTGGGGCTACCACTTCCATGTATAATTCTTATGAGCACTACCGGTTCCATTTGTTTTACATAATAGCCTTTTCTTCTGCATGCACCACTGACAGAACGTGTGAGTTTGTGTAATCATGCTGTCCTTCAGATCTTATGAGCCCCAGTATTACTTCATCAGCATGAATGTTTTATAGTGTGCATTGGTATGTTATAGTCTAGATCAGGGGTCGGCAACGTTTGGCCCGCGGCTCGTCAGGGTAAGCACCCTGGTGGGCCGAGCCAGTTTATTTACCTGCTGACGTGGCAGGTTCGGCCGATCGCGGCCCCCACTGGCCGCAGTTCGCCGTCACTAGTCAATGGGGGCGGCAAGAAGCGGCGCGGGCGAGGAATGTGCTGGCCGTGGCTTCTCGCCGCCCCCATTGGCCAGGGACGGCAAACTGCGGCCAGTGGGGGCCGCGATCAGCCGAACGTGCTGCGTCAGCAGGTAATAAACTGGCCCGGCCCACCAGGGTGCTTACCCTGGCGAGCCGCGTGCCAGAAGTTGCCGACCTCTGGTCTATATTTCATGCAAATTTGTCTTCTCCCTTTTGGCTTGGAGGATACACAAGGAGTAGAGAAATCTAATAACCTGGTCAGAGCCTTTTCATACCCAGGGAAGAGCAGAAAATTCCATGAATTGCTTGAGGCCTTGGAGTATATATTAATTTTTCCCGGGAATCACTGAGAGCCTGAAGTGTGGGCATTATAGAAAGCCCTAAAATAGATAGTATAACTGGGCTACTGTCTACTCTTTCCTGTAAAGTTAATAAATTGAATTCTAACTATGCTTGGGGGCATTTTTGGAGGAGAGTGAACAATTGTAAAATTGTATTTTCCTTTCAGGGTGCATAAATGTGCACCACTTCCTAAGCAAATTCAGAGCAGTGTGCATGCGAGTGTTAATTGTGTATAATTCAGACTTACAATTTTAGATCTGACCTTGCTGTCATGCTGATTTGTTGCTCTTCACAGCTGAATTTTAGGCTGACTCAAGTTGAATTGTGATTTACCAACATGATAGTGAGTCATTTCCTGTGAAAGCGGAGCCTGACTGAGGGCGTTGGGTTGGGGAGCACTGAAGAAGGGCTGAATGGAATGTGGAAGTGATTTTATTCCAAGTAGTTTGGTGCTACTAATGACTCTGGTACCAAAATGAACAGAGTGTTTGCTTGTGACAAAACAGGTGGGTAGCTAGTTTATTTAGTAAGGTTATATTTAAAAATACCCTCACAAATACGTTGGTAATTAGGGCAGTCATTTGCTCTTCATCAGCAAGGAAAATAGGAAGAATTTGGGTTTCTTCTATAAGAGGCCACTTGCTGCTTAAAAGACTGAAGGGATCATATTCTCTCATTCCTGGTTACCTCAAATCCAGCTTCCCCTTTTCTTCATGACAGACTCGCACTTCCCTCTTAACTTGCAAGGTCTCTTCTTCAAATCACCCTGCTTCCCTGTGTGCCATCTCCCTCCTGCCAGCTCCACCTACTCTCTTGAATTATAGTAGCTGTCTCCTTGTAGCTGACTTGTATTCTGATGGTGAGACGGGAAAAAAGTGCACGTGGGAGGCAGTGTGGTCTTGATAGAACTCCGGAGGCTTGAGTTATGCTCTTGACTGTGCCGTTGACTTCAGGTGAGACCTTGGGCAAGTAACTTTGCGTTTCTGTACCTTTTCCCTGTCTGTGAAATGGGGTTAACAATGCGTTGAGACCTACAGAATAAAAACACTGTAAAATCTAAATGTTTTGCATGTCATGCACATGGAAGCATTTGTTGCTGAACCATTTTAGTTACAAATGGTAACGTACAAAAGTAGACTTTGCCTATGGTAAGTGTTATGGCTATTTAAATGTGACTTGCATAAAATTGAAGTGGCTGGGGGAGGAAGGTTGTGCTCTGATTTTGCTTCTGAATATATAAAGGTGTCTTGAAGTGGTTCAAGACGCGGATGTTAAGTTCACTCCCCAGTAGATTCATGACGAGATGCTAGTAACTTGCACAGACTTTCTCTGCTGGGCAAGGTTCCATAGGACAACCTGTGCATGTTCCGCTTTCTCTGCCCCATAACGATCGCCTGCACCCCTTGACCAAGATCCAGTTTTCCCAGAATTTTTCAAACTCGTTGCAATGGCGGTTAGCAAAAAAAGAGACTAAGAAAATGCCTCAGAGGACCATTCCCTTGTAGAACCAGTGAGGACCTGAGATGCCAGGCTGGGGAGATTGGTGTGTGAGAAGCAATGAAACTTAAACTTACTGGAGGTGAAGGCCAGTGGGGACTCCCTTTGGCTCCGCCACAAAGAGCTATTTGCAATGAACAATAAGACCATGATGGCGTATGTCAAAAAGACAGGAGGGGCTGGATGCAAGATATTCTAGAAGAAAGAATGCCTACTATTTTGAACAAAGTGGCATGTGGCACAAGCCAGGGGTTGTTGCATGAAGCAGTGGTTCTCAACCAGGAGTCCATGGCCCCCTTGGTGGCTGCAAGCTGGTTTTAGGGGGCTGTGGGGCCTTGTGGCTGAAGCCCCAGCTCCCCCATGTGGTTCAAAGTGGGAACAGAACTGTAGGGAGCTAAAGCCCAGAGCCTGGGCACCCCCCCATGGGGCTGAAGCCAGGTGCCCTGAGCTCTGGTGGAGCTGAAGTTTGGTGTCCTGAGCCCTGGTGCTCCCACAGGGCTGAAACCGGGAATGGAGCTGCAGGGCTGAAGCCCTGGGACCCCCCCGCTGGGTCTCAAACCCTGAACCCCGGCGCCCCTGCAGGGCAGAAACCCTGAGCCCCCCCACCCAGAGCACTGGCACCCCACAGGGCTAAAGCCCTGAGGCCCCCCACTGGTGATTGAAGCCAGGAGTCTTGAGGTGCCCCCCTTCCCCTGCTTGGTCTTGGAGTTTTTATAGTATTTTGGGAGTGGGGTTCAGAAAACAAAAGGTTGAGAACCCCTGGCATAAGGGAGAAGACCGATATCCCTGCAGTTTTGTGAGGCAGGAATGCTATCAACCAGGCAGAGTGGAATCTGCTTTCAATCTTGTAACTGCCCAGTTCTGACCACAAACAGTGCACCTTTGTGCCATCAGATAATCTGAAGACCGCAGTCTGCTGTTTCAGAGGAAAGAGTGAAATAGCTAGAAGAGGAAAATGTGTGCATTCCCTTCCATACCCTTCATTTTTAAGACTACAGAAAATGAGAGGGGGAAAGGAGATGGTTGATCTCACTGCCTGAGGAGAGCTTGGCTTTCGGAACTTGTAGACATGACAGGAAAAAACTCCCAGGTTTCTTAAGTACCAGATGTCCAGCTTCCTCGTCCAGAAAAGCTCCTTCCATCAAGAACAAATGGAACAAACTGAACATACTCAGTCGCATAGTTGAAATATGATGGCATTTCATGGAAAGGGCGCAAGTTCCTAGAGAAGCCTAAATACCCCAGACATGAGTTGCTTCGGATGGTGAGAGTTGGGAATTTAGTTGCCATTCCTCAACCATAAGGAGGAGCATCCGGCAGGCATCAAGAAAGAGATGTACTGTCATTTGACTATTGACAGTTCTCCAGGCTCCTTTGCAGAATCCACCATGGACATGTAGAGCTTCATGTTGGTATCTTGACACTTGTGAGACCGATATTGCTACATTGAAATGGAATGACACTCTGTTAAACCAATCAAATGTGTAAATTACTTAAAAAAAAAAATCCTTTAAAAACTGGAGCATTGCCAGTTTTCCATTAGTATGAGGGACCTTACATTCTGCGCGGAGACAATGAATGTGAGGTAGTGGCGCTGTCATAAATTCTAGAGTAATGAGAGTTTTTCATAACCAGCAGGATGCTCTTTAAGGCGCACTATCTGAGCTATGTTTTTGCTGTTCCGTGTTGGTGGAGGAAAAAACAATGTTAGAGAAATGGAATATTTTAAAATGTTTTGTATAACCATGGAAAATCTGCAGCATGTTGAGAAAGGAACACAGTGCGTATCCTCCCGAAGATACCCTGGAGCATAAAGGTTAATTACAGCCTTGGACACCCCCTCCTCCCCCCCGGTAAAGTTTCAGAAAATAATGCAAAATACCTAGCGTTTCTGAAATTCCTGACCCTTTCAGTTCGCTGAATAAAATAGGCAGGATTTTCAAGCTGACCATCTGAGGATCAAATCCTTCCCCAGCCCCCACTTCCTGGATCTGCAGCATTTTCAGGATTTGTAATGGGTCTAATGCTGATTGACTTTTTTCCCCTTATTTAAAAGCATCCATTGAAGAGGGGAAAAAAAGCTGTATTTCCTGTTGCTCTAGCTTGAGGCTTTGGGGAATAGATTTTGGAAGTTTAGGCATTTAAGGGCTTTCAGGGGAATTCTTAAGAAGATGTTTTGGATTATTGCGTGAACTAAACTCCTTTCCATGGTTTTGAATTGTTCTTTTTCAGTTTGTGTGAGAATTACCAGGTGCCAGGAATTTGAGTAGCTGGGGTAGCGCATAAATCCATTCTGAACTGTTTCTCTTACAACTCTTTGGATATCAAACTGTCTGTACTGGGCTAGCTTGATTATCACTTCAAAAGTTTTTTTTCTCTTACTTAATTGGCCTCTCAGAGTTGGTAAGACAACTCCCACCTGTTTATGCTCTCTGTATGTGTGTATATATATCTACTCAATATTTATTCCACTCTGTATACATCCGAAGAAGTGGGCTGTAGTCCATGAAAGCTTATGCTCTAATAAATTTGTTAGTCTGTAAGGTGCCACAAGTACTCCTGTTCTTTTTGCGGATACAGACTAACACGGCTGCTACTCTGAAACCTCTTTGGATATGTTGAAGAGGAGGCTCTATGAATTATACTCTATTTTCCCCCCAATGTTTTTGATGTAGCTGTTTGAAGAATGCAAATTAGTGTGAGAAAGTGTGTCCCTTTTTACCCCTGCTTGTATCAAATAGAGGATGCAATAAAAATCAGATTATTGGTGGCCATCTGATAAATGAACTCCTCCTTTTATGTTTTGGGTATCAAAATGATTCTCATTTTCCCTTTCAAGATTCTGTACTGTTACATCCCTTTCTGCATTTTTGTTCACACTTCTCATAACCCTACCTTCACTCTAAAGGAAGTCTGCTTTGCCATTCCCTTTACACCTGCCCCATGGTCTTGCATTCTTGCCTCCTTTCATGTTGACTTGTATGCTTGGGGTGTCCTTAATTTTCAAGTGCACCAGCTACCTCCCCCCTCTTTTCATTCAGATCCTTTATGGAAATTTCTTATTTCCTCAAACGACAAACCATGCAGGTCAAAATGCTGTTTAAAAAAAAAAAAAAAAACCAACAAAACCCCCAGAAAAATCCTCCTCCACCACCACTACAACACACGACATCCCAGAAGCAAAGCTCTTAAAGATTCCCCATGTCTTTTCTGTTGTAAGCTTTTTGGGGCAGCATCTGTCTTTGGTGTCTTGTATAAAGTCAAGCATGTCATTGGTGCTTGGCAAGAATTGCACCCGCAGCATTTTGTTAGGTGGGACTGTGAATTGTAGTTAATTTTAGGTTACCTGTTTTTCAGGAGAAACGTTTGCTCTTTTCAGAGCTTGCCTTCCCTGTTCATATTGTTATCAAAGACTAATTTGCTTTGAAAGCCTCTAGATTTGTCTTTGGGAAGTCTCTGTGCCTAAGATAATTCTGGTTCAATGTGTACAGAAGTTCGATTCAGTTCATGTTACGCTGACTTTTTTTTTTTCTAAATCAAATGCCTAAAATTAAAGCACAATTATCCAGTGTTGCAAATGGAGTTCTTTTCTCTCATCAGAACTGCTAGCAGTTACTTGTTTTTAAAAATGCTTCCCATACGTTTCTGTTGTTCTCAGCCTCCATTAATTGGAGCAGCTGGAACTGCAGTAGGCAAGGATAGATTCCTAATATGGTCTTTTCTTGGCTGCAGTCCTCCATTACCCAAAACAGAGGCATGGCCTAGAATGACTCCCCTGCTCTCCTAGTGAAGGTGGGAGATCAGAAGTGGGTGCCTGAAGTTGGGAATCTCCCAGAAGATCTGGGAATCTTGACTGTGCTACTTCGGTGATTGTAGCTTCCCCCTATGTTGGGCCTGAAGAAGGCGAGCAGGATGGATAAAATCTCTGCTGAGCTGACTGTCTCTCACAGCCACACTGCTCTGCAGGGCACTCTGACTCATTGAGCCCAAAGTCTCCTCCTGTGGATCTGTTGGGCATGCACCTGTGACAGTGTTTTGTACCCCGTTCTCTTCAGAGACATCTGCTTAGGTTGCAGAGGGGATTGTATGCATTTCGTTCCCTGACATTGCCCTTCTCACATCGAGTTAAAAGTGTAGTAGATTGTTACTTGACTAGTAAAATATTCTGACATGCTTTTAGTAGTCGCATTTGCAGCTGCCAAACAATATAGATCATACATGTTTTGTTGAATAATCTAATAATCATTTCACCAATCAGAAATGCAAACATGCACCTATTCATTGAATGTTCTGCTAGTGTCTAAAGGCTGCATCAGGGGTTGGAGGCTCCACTCCGTTAAGCAAGGTATAAACACAGTAGAAGACAGTCCCCAAGCTGAAGATCTTACAAGCTAAAATGTAGAAACCAAGTATACTTAAGCGACTTGGGCAGTGGTTCTCAAACTGGGGCCGTCGCTTGTGTAGGGAAAGTCCCTGGCGGGCCAGGCCGGTTTGTTTACCTGCCCCGTCCGCAGGTCTGGCCGCCGCTTCCAGCAGATCCCATTGGCCTGGAGCGGCGAACCGCGGCCAGCGGGAGCCGCGATCTGTCAGACCTGCAGACGGGGCAGGTAAACAAACCGGCCCGGTCTGCCAGGGGCTTTCCCTACACAAGCGGCGGCCCCAGTTTGAGAACCACTGGACTTGGGGAAGACCATGTCACTACTTGAATGAGGTACGTGTCCTGGTTTTCATACAAACGTTTTTTCCTTTACAAATTCTAACTTAAGGTGGAAAAAAAGCCACAGAGTAGAATAATTGATTGAAGATGATTTGTAGGGATGTACACTGAGAGTCCTAAGTTGATGATTGAAAGCTCTCTTGTGGATGGTAAAACTCATTTTTTTTTTAATAGTTGATGAAACTCCAGGATGTTTGTGTTTGCCTTTCCTCTTTACCTCATGTTTGAAAAAATGAGTGCTCTGTGCAGAAGTACTTGCATCCTGTTGCTCTCTGCCTGTGTAGGTTATGTCTTTGTAGCGCAATTCATCTTAACTGGCGTAGGAGACAGTAAGGGCTTGTCTACACAGGAAGGTTTTACCAATTACACTGAAATAATTATGCAGGTATAATTCCCCGTATGGTCTCTTTACGAGTGTATTTTCTTGGCTTAGTTTAAACCCCTTCCAAAGTGACATAAGCTAAACCGAAAACACATTTTTATACTGCAAAAAGAGTGATCCCATGGGTAATTACATTAGCGTGACTTCATTGGTTTAAATTCACACCCTACCTTATTGTTTGGTATAGCTCTCCTGTGTGGACAAGGCCTAAATCATGGTAGTCAATTAGTTTTTTGGCAAGGTCCAAATTTCTTGGTCAAGGTATAGTCAAGATTCAGACCTCAGAGAAATATTGTTCACACCGCAATAATAAGTATATAAAAAGATTTTGCGGTTCATTCAGAAGCATATGGCAGTTGGGATTTGGCGTGCAGTTTACCTGTTGACTACCTGTGGCCTAAATGATCAGTCACATTGTCTCTCTTCTTGTACCCATCCACATGTTTCCCCCTGTCCATGAGAGAAAAAGGTACTTTGTTTTCAATCTGATTAGCTCAGTCAAGTTAAACATGCTTGGAAAGTCCCTTTAACTTATTAAATAGTGTCTACATTAAGTGTTAAACACCTTTTCAGTTGAATGGATTGCTCATGTTGTAACCTGTATGGGAGAACAGGCTACAATATGACCCACTCATGGGATTTTAAAGGTGTTTTGGTGTGTCTACAGGGAATGACAGGGGCTTTCCAGTCTTGTTAAGCTAACTTGATCTGAAACGAGCATCTTTTTTTCCTGTGTAGTCAGACACTTTGTTTAACTTTTCTTTTAAAACTCCGGCCTTGCGGAAGTTGGGGTTAATGGAAGTTTTAGTTCAGTTTGTTTTAACCAAACATTACCATAGAAGGCTGTGGAAAAATCAATCTGTTTCTTTAGGGGAGGGACAGATTGCGAAGGTTAATGGTCAAGTCCTACATATTGTTAAGGTAAATCACATTGGGACCCTAAATCATTTATAGATTACTGGGGGTATAAATATAATCTCCCATTGACTTTTTATTGAGTTCTGTTTCTGACCATTGGAAGCTCAGTGCAGTTGTGTATGATGGTACTGTGCTGGCAGTTTTCTTTTAATGAGGTCAAAATGGTCTGGACTAGTTGACAGATCTAGATTTAAAACACTCCGAGGCAGCGGGAAGTAGTAGGCGGCTAAAAGCATGGTATAGTGGCCATAAATGTGGGCTGCTGAGCCCAACCACATGCTGATGATTTTCATCCTGCGAGAGTTGGCTGTCTTACCCGTCCAACTTAATTGTACGTGCTACAGGTTGCTGTCAGCCAGTTGCTGAGTCACTTGGATGTGTAGACAACTGTTAAAAAAAAAAAAAAAAAAATAAAATAGTACACACAATCTTTTTTAAGGTGAAGAGAGGTCCCCTAGAGAGACAATTTCTGTTAAACTCTATTGTCATCACAGATTGTGAAACACAAATTCTGTTATAAACAGCTTGTAATTTTCAGTCTTCCATTTTTGCTTTAGCAGGCATTAGACTACGACTACTAGCATAGAGCTTAAACATCATTATCACGGTTTTGCTCTCATAGTTACTGATCATAATATGCCACCTACTCACTTGTGTATTGTCTTACATAGAGTGACATTTTTTTATTATTTTTTTTGGTACTGTCAGGCAAGTGATCCTGTGGGTTAAGAAACAGCACAAAGGCTGACACTTTTCCCTTCTTTCCTGCAAAAAGAAAATTGGATTTACCTCCCAGGAGTTAAGCTTTTACTTAAATTCTGTACACGAAAGTTTCTTCATATGTTTGCATTCTGCACCTTTTTCATGATCTGGTTAAGTTAACCATGTCTGTAACTTCAAAAGTGGTGCAGCACAAGGTGTATCTTAACTATATAGAGTTAACTTAGGCTCTTATTTGGTCTTGCCTATAATTCTCTCCTCCTGTTCACACACAACCCTCTCACCTGAGTTGGGTGCTTTAAACCCAAGATAGCTAACCCCTCCTCGAGTATAGACTTAAAGCCTGGGTGTTGCTTTCACTTGGGCTGGAAACCCACCAACTTTGCAGTGAGGACACAGGCTAAACCACTCAAATGTGGATTGTGTACTAGTGCCTTCCTGCAGTTCCCCCCGTCCACCCAAAAGGACAGACCGGAATAGTTAACCTGAAAAAGGTCTGCACATAAATTGTGTGTGGAGTTGAATGAAAGGGAGATATAAACCAGCAATGCCAAGATAAATTTTTGGTTGATCGTGGACACAATATTCAATTGAACTTATGAGTTAGAGCAATAAAGTGAAATCAGTTTAAAAGTTGGTATGCAGAGGCTTTGTAACCTGGGTCAAATTAACATCCTTCTCTGTGAGGCTTTGGTGAGTGTTATGCATGATTCTTGGCACCTGAGTAACACGATGGACCTTGTGTAGGAAGTATATGGAAGAGCTATAAGGCTTAAACAAAATATGTAGCGTTTAGCTAACGGATGATGTAGGGAGACTGTCAATCATCGGTAAGTACACAGAGGATAGGGGATGGTCCTTTTCGTTACACTTCCTTTTCCCACTAGTGCAGAAGAAGAATTGTATAAGGTGTTACTAGAAGTAAGAAGTGTAATTAACCAAACAAAAATGCATCAGGCAGTATTTTCTGTCTGTGAGATATTAGATAGCACAGTAGTCTCTAGTCTCATCTAAAATATCACCATTGGTTAGCTTTGTCCCCAGATAGTGACTCGTTAAGCGCAAAACAAGCCCCTAAATATAAACAGGAATACTTTAATGATTTAACTTCAAATGAAAATCGTTTTTTGTTTGAATTTAAATGTTCCCCTGCAGTGTTTTCAAACCAAACATGGCAGCATTGTGTTTGGTGCCTGACAACCTGAAGTTTAAATTAAGGAAAACAAACAAAAAAACTAGAACAAAAGTGAAAAGTGGTTAATTTTTTTTCCAGACTGAGACTCTCTCTCTTAGCAGGACAAAACACAAGAATATACTTATGGAAGAATCCTGTGTTATCAGGGGATGGACTATAAGGAATGTCTCCAGTCACTGATTTCTGTGAATTCTGCAATTAACTTCCGCTGCCCACAGTATGCACCTTACAAAGGGATATTTTAGTTACCACTTCAGATATCTGCAGTAGGCAGTATGATAAAGCAGGTAGCTTTTTGACAGTTTTAAAAGGTGTTAGTTACTGAGCTAGCTGTCCCTTATCTGGAATCTCAGAGCATCCCCTCAGGTGTGGAGCCTTGGGCCTTTACCTCTGCTTGTGTAAAAATTCCAATATTCTCCCACTCTTAGCCCAGGGCTGGTCTACAGTACCCTTGTGTATGTCAACTACTCCTACCATGTAGGTCCAACTGAGTTCAAGAACGTACAGTTCTTGTCTTTGGAAGTCTGTGACCATTGGTATACAGTGACCAGACAGCCTTCTTAAAACCAGCGTAGCTTCTACAGACACCCCCAGCAAGCTTTTTTGACTCAGGCCTGCTGTACACTTAAAAATTAGATTGACCTAGCTAGCTGTGTTGCTCAGGGCTGTGAAAAGTTTTGCTCCCTGAGTGCCGTGGTTAGGTCAACTTAACTCCTTATATAGACGCAGTTGATTGACAGAAGAATTCTTTCTTTGACCTAGCTGCCATCTCTTGCAGAAGTGGCTTAACTACATAGGTGGAAAACCACCTTCTATTGATGTAGGAAGGGTTTATGCTGTGCTGCTACAGGGACACAGTCTCAGCAGTGCCATTGTAGTGTCTCTAGGGCAGATGTAGCCTCCGTCTGGTACCCTGCAACAAGTACTGCTTCTCTGGAATTTGTTTTTTTTAATCCTATCAGAGTTGTTTTGTTTTGTGGTTTGCGGGCTTTTTTCTGTTTGCTGAAAAAGAGTTGTGTAGGGTGGCTGGAGACTGAGGCGAAATCATCAGTGTTAATAGTTCTGACATTGTCTCTTAACAGCTCTTTAGTGTTTGCTTAGGGATGGCTATCTTGAACCATTCTTTTCCTTCTTTCTTGTTTTTCCAGACAGCCATCTATTGAGTTTACCCAGTGTAGTCATAGCCTTGACATTTGGGATGTTTACTGTAACATACAGTATTCATAAATTATGACAGGACAGCTCCAAATCTGTCACACATAGTAAACATTTCTTTCGTTGCTGTGAAAGGGAGATGGGAGTTTTGGAAATGAGTGACTTTATGAATGCTGTAAATCCAAGGTGCAGGCACTGCTGGACAGCAAACATGCTGCTCTAGACCAAATTCTTTAATAAGGACCTCCCATGGATTTAAGCTGAAAACACATGATGAGAAGGAAGTGGCTCCATAGGGAATAAATAACAAAACGCTGTTTAGAAGTTGTGCTGATCTCCCAGATGGACACGTGGCTCTGTGTTGACCTTACTGAAGGATGATCTTATCTAATCGTCTTTATTAGTAGAGTTTGGGAGGAGAGCAACAGCACCATATTCAGAAGCATCAACTGCTAGCTGTCTGCAAGTAATAATAGTTAAGGCTACATTTTAGTCATAGGTATTTTTAGTAAAAGTCATGAACAAGTCATGGGCAGCAAACAAAAAATTCACGGTCCATGAGCTGTCCATAACTTTTACTATATACCCCTAATTAAAACTTGGGCCGGGGGGGCTGCGGGTGCTCTGGGGTGGGGGAGGTGGCTGCGGGTGCTGGAGGGAGATGTGTGGCCCGGGACCCTCACTGGGAGTAGGGGGACGGTTGGTGGGATGGCAGGCTCTCTACCAGGCTCCACGTGTCCCTGCAGCTCCTAGGAGGAGGAGCGGCCTAGGGGCACTGTGTGCTACTCTCACCACAAGTGCTGGCTCCGCAGCTCCCATTGGCTGGGAACCGCAGCCAATGAGAGCTGCAGGGGCGGCGCCTGTGGGTGGCATGTGGAGCCCCCTGGTCCCTCCGCCTAGGAGCTGCAGAGACATGCTGGGCCCCCAGTAAGTGCTGCCCCGCACCCCAGACCTGAGCCCTCTCCCACACACCCAGGATGCTGCTGCTGGCCCAGGTGCTGCCCGAGTTTGGCCTCTGCAGAAGTCACGGAAATTCATGGAATTCATGACTTCCATGATCAACACACAGCCTTAATAATAGTTGTATAGAAAGACTCTCCTCACTTATTTAAGGGGAGCGTGCTCAGAATTGGCCATGATTGGCCCAGTGAGACTTTGTTTTGGCTGCTGTTGTGTGGTGGGTAGGTTATCTCGCTTAAAATTGGGTCAAAGAAAACCCAGGTCCATTTGTTCATTCTCTGTCTTTCTGAGCAGCATGGGAACAGCTATTGGTAAAACAGGATAACATCCACTCTGTAGAAGTCATCCAGCAAGTTACTAGCTGGAGGATTTATTCTGTTTGCTACCAGCATGTGCCAAGTTTCAGTGGGGGCAAGGCCCATGTCTTTCCTAAGCCTGCAAAGCATCCAAGCTGCTTCTCCCTTCCTCATCCTCAAGGAATGGTGACAACATTGATTCCCAGGCTGGTAAACCTTACGAGGCTTGGATATTTTTCTGCACTCAGTGTCCAGCACTTTTTCCAGCATCCTATCCAAAGTACCCTTTAAAATTGTATCTAAGGTACTCGGGGGAGACGCCTTCATCTGACGTGGCCAAAATGAGTCGTTTTTATCAGGCTGTTCGATTCCTTTGTAGGAAGTGTGGGACATTGCTGTAATGCAGGGCCTTGGCAAGAGAGAAGTTAAAGGGGAAGAATGGGGGGCATCCTTGGGCCTCTGAGAAAGAGATAGTCTTGCCTTCCTCTGTATTGACTCATTGGTACACAAAACAGGAGAAATACAAATGCAGAGTTGATTTCCATATAACTACTTAGTTCACTGGACGAAAGTGAACTTCTGTCCTTAGATTCAGCTCTAATAGAATCATAGAATTGTAGGACTCTAGAGGTCATCTAGTCCAGTCCCCTACACTCATGGCAGGACTAAGTATTCTCTAACGGTGTAGCTAGAGCAGGGGTCGGCAACCTTTCAGAAGTGGTGTGCCGAGTCTTCATTTATTCACTCTAATTTATTGTTTTGCGTGCCGGTAATAGATTTTAACATTTTTAGAAGGTCTCTTTCTATAATCTATAATCTATAACTAAACTATTGTTGTATGTAAAGTAAGTAAGGTTTTAAAAACGTTTTAAGAAGCTTCATTTAAAATTAAATTAAAATGCAGAGCCCCCCCGGACCGGTGGCCAGGACCCGGGCAGTGTGAGTGCCACTGAAAATCAGCTAGTGTGCCGCCTTTGGCCCACGTGCCATAGATTGCCAACCCCTGGGCTAGAGAGATCCTGCTCGACACAGAGCCTTTTGGGTTCAAGCGGGCCTCTAGCTTGAAAAAGGAGTTTTGCACCCAGGGTTCTGCAGCCTCAAAGGATCTCTTTTTCCCATTCAGCAGAACGACAGGAGAAGCCCTTAAAGGTGTGGTGACCATTAATGTCTTCTGGGGGATCACCGAGACCATTTTGTGTGTAGGACGTCTTGGATTTCATAAAATTAAAGCTAAAGCCACTGACAAATTGGATTTAAAATGAAAGGAATTGTATGTTTTGAAAAACACAGTGTTCCTTCAAACACTTTCTAAATGGAGTAACTGGAAGAAACACAAAATTTGGAAGTAAAAGCCAGACAGTGAACAACTGATTTCAGGTTGCTTTGAGGTAACAGTCTCTCACATAAAAACAGTGAACGTGTTTGAGGCGTGGGTCATGCCCTCTAATTCTTAAGCTTGAATAAATAAGTTACCAGAAATGTGGTGGCAATGTAGACCCAAGTACTGAACAGCAAGGTTCATGCTGATTTGCCCCATGGAGACAGGCATTTTGCACGGAAGCTGTTGCTTTCATCTTGTTTTGTCTCCTTGCCCGTTACCAAGAGGCAAAGCCATTAAACCATAATTGGTTTGTTGACTTAAATAACTGTTTGGTAGATGTGTATGAAGAGGGATTATAACAGAATTTCAAAGTCTCCTGTTTCATGGAAGGGAAGAAATGATGCAAAAGTAAGACAAAAATCCACTTCACAAAATAGCCATTGTGGGATGATTGATGCCATGATTGCTAAAAAATTATATTTAAATAAATTATTTCTAAATATATGCAGTTTGGAAATTTTAACTGTATTCTTTTTAGATGACTTAATCTGTTCAAGATCGTTATTTTCTAAACAGGTGATTACTATTAGGAAAGATGACTGCTAGGAATGTGATTAGATTTGTTGCTTTGCTGATGTTCCAAGACCATGGAAAGTTTTGAAGTTCTGTGAATAAGCAGACACAAGTTACCTAATTCCTGCCCCTCTCATCCCAAGCCCATCATAAAGAGGCAGAAACGTAATTGGGGGTGGGGGAGAACACCCTTATTTTTATGCTTGAATTCTTACAGTACAACCAAGTGGATTTTATCAAACTTATTCATACATTTTTTTAAGGCCAGAAGGGACCATTAGATCATCTAATCTGACATCCTGTATGTCACAGGCCATTACATTTCACCTAGTTACCTCTGTACTGAGCCCAATAATGTGAGTTTGGCTAAAGCATCTCTTCCAGAAAGACACCCAGTCTTGACCTAGAGACATAAAGAGATGGAGAAACTTCTCTTGGTAGGTGGTTCCCATGGTTAATCACCCTGACTGTTTAGTTTAAAAAGTGCCTTCTCAGAATTGACCTCTGTGTTGAGAATAAGCATGATAAATTGCAGCAATAGAGGAGACAAGTTTTGGAAAGTTGGAAACAGCTGGAGGGAAATGAATGTGTCACCTTATCAGTAACTATACTGGTTGTTATATTAGTCTTATAAAAGGAATAGTTATATTTTAATGGAGCAATATTAACAGGCTATGCATGCATATTAGCTGTTTTGCAGCAGTACAGTGGGTTAGTTGCATGCATTGTGGCAAACTTTAGATCTGAATTTGAGGAAATAGTTACTGTAGGTGAATTAAGAATATTTAGTAGCGAAAACATAAAGAAACCATACACTGCTGCATGTAAAATTTATAAAGGACATTATAGTGTGTTTCTGTCCATTTGAGAGACCAGTTTATATTGTAAATCTAAACACACAGTCCCTAAATGTGGTCCAAAGAAAACACAACATGGCCAAATTGAAACTGTAGTAGTCTTTGATCTCAGATTAATTTGTTTTTCATATAAGCCCTTTCAGGACAGTGAACAAAAGTGAGGAAAAGATGATGCATTATGTAGTAACTAACTTTCATGGACAATGTGAACTTCTAAAAGAAATGAGACAGCAAAGCATAACAGTTGCCAAACTTAAATAAAAAGGTCTTTTTTTTCATTTATCCCATGAACTTGGAGACATTTCCCCTTTACCAGAAAGGTAGAATTTGCCAGGTGTAATATGAAACAAGGGGTTTTCCCTGTTTCATGTTTGGTGCTTTGTGATTTTCATTATCTTCATTATTAGTTCTACAAAACATATAACTTAATAGATAACAAACTAAAAAAAGCCAGGTCTTACATTAAGAAATGTCAGTGGCACATTCACATGTAAGCAATTGCTCCAACATTGAAACCCCCTGGACTCCATCATTTTTCTTATTAGGAAGATGGTGTTTCATAATCGAGGCAAATGAGTTTATATTGTTGCCAGAAAGTCCTGATCCCTTACTGATGTATAAAAACATTAAGTATCTAAAATTAAGTAACTTTCAAGCAGGGGCAAACATAAAACTAAAAACAATGACTCTCTAAGCCTGGTCTTGAAACACATACATGTGTACAGATCTTATAAGGCTTTAGATAAGAGTTGCTGTCATTTCTCTTATAACTCAGCTGTTTTTTAAACCCCATCACCCTGGAACTTGGCCTACAAAAGGTCAACCTAAGTGCAAATTTTATTTCTTTAACAAAATGAAGATCTTGGAGCAGTCAAGCTTTCTAAAATTTTATTGCACTAAGAATAAATTCTGCTCCATTTCCTGTAGCTTAATAGGAACTGTAGGGTACTTTTTCCTTTCAGCAGGTGGAGACAAAAAATAAACTGATTTAGTTGGAAAAACATGGCATTTGTACCTTTTTTTTTTTGGGGGGGGGGGTCTCTTTCCAGAAAAGGAACAGCCTGTGTTAGCATTATAATGGTATTCCCATTTTGTCAGAACAGACACTCTGGGATCAGGCCTACCCTGTCTTTTTATTTTGGTTTTCTTTAAAAGGAAGTTTCATAAACTGCATTGTAAGACCATGCTATTGATCTTCTGTTATGCTGTGTTTTGGCTTTCCCTCACAAGTTCAGGAGGAGAGGAATGGTGTTCGGGTTCTCCCGTAGAGGCTTGTCAGACTTGATGAGTCTTAACCAAGCAGAGAGAATGGATGAAGACCAGATCTCAGAGACTGGAATCACAGTGAAAGGAAAAAGGGGGCTAGATTAAAAATGGAGCTGAGGGATGTGGGGAGAGGCTTGTAGAAGAATGACCAGTAAGCATGATAGCCTAATCATTGAGATGTATGATTAAAAACCAGTATAGCAGGATTGTGAAGGAGCAGAGAATTGAAGACTCAGTTGAGTTCTTTCTCCCCCCGCCCTCCCTTATACTGGGGAATTTCGGTTTCTAAGACTGAAATTCAGGGTCAGACCCAAAGCCAAGTCTTTCTCTTTCGCTCTAATTGCAGTTGTTCCATTTCACACGATTTTAATGTTTGCCTGGAGAGACCTTTCTAAGCTGGCAATTGTAGGTGCCAGTCTGTCTGCGCATCCAAATCCTGAACGACATACAGTGCTAGAAACCTTGATTCATTTCCATGCTCAGACATCCTAGAATTCCTCTGACAGATTTCTCCCCGCCCTTTACAGCTTTTATCACAGGTTTTATGGATTGGATTTCTTTAACTCTTGTAGTCTGGCTTCTGCCAGCTTCATCAACCAGACTATCCTCTCCTGTTATCTTCCTGTACTCCCCAAAAGAGTGAAATTTATATTTTTCCTCTTTGTCTATTATGTGTGTGACGGGTTGGATCACAGAAACCCCCTTGGGAGCTGCCACACAATGTGCAAAGACTACCCCTGCTTCTGTTTTCCCTGCCAGCTCAGGACTCCAGCACCCTGTCTTGCTGAGCCAGACACTCCCGTCTGCCCCAACACAGACCCAGGGTCTGAATCACTTGCCCCAAAGCTGCAAGTTTACCTGAAAACAGTTCACAGAAGTTTGCTTGTCTTTAGCACTCAGATGCCCAACTCCCAATGGCGTCTAAACCCAGATAAATCTGTTTTACTCTGCATAAAGCTTATGCAGGGCAAACTCATAAATTGTTCGCCCTCTATAACACTGATAGAGAGATATGCACAGCTGTTTGCTCCCCCAGGTATTAATACATACTCTGAGTAAATTACTAAATAAAAAGTGATTTTATTAAATACAGACAGTAGGATTTAAGTGGTTCCAAGTAGTAACCGACAGAACAAAGTAAGTCACCAAGTAAAATAAAAAAATGCGCAAATCTATGTCTAATCAAACTAAATACAGATAATCTCACCCTCAGAGATGCTTCAGCGAGTTTTTCTCAGACTGGACACCTTCCAGGCCTGGGCACAATTCTTTCCCCTGGTACAGCTTTTGTTGCAGCTCAGGTGATAGCTAGGGGATTCTTCATGATGGCTCCTCTCTCCCCTTGTTCTCTTCTACCCCTTTATATATCTTTTGCCTAAGGCGGGAACCCTTTGTCCCTCTGGGTTTCGACCCCCCCCCCCCCACTGGAAAAGTACCAGGTTAAAGATGGATTCCAGTTCAGGTGACATGATCACATGTCACTGCAAGACTTCATTACTCACTTGCCAGCACTCACATATACAGGAAGACTCGCAGGTAAATACAGCCATCTGCAGACAATGGGAGTCATCAAGATTCCAAACCATCCTTAATGGCCCACGCTTTACATAATTACAATAGGCCCTGAGATTTATGTTTTATATTTCTAGTTTTAGATATAAGAGTGGTACATTTCTACAAATAGGATGATCACACTCAGTAGATTATGAGCTTTGTAATGATACCTTGCAAGAGACTTGTGCATGAAGCATATCCCAGTTACATTATATTCATTTATATTTTTGTAGGTTTCAGAGTAGCAGCCGTGTTAGTCTGTATCCGCAAAAAGAACAGGAGTACTTGTGGCACCTTAGAGACTAACAAATTTATTAGAGCATAAACTTTCGTGGACTACAGCCCACTTCTTCGGATGCATAGGATGTGGGCTGTAGTCCACGAAAGCTTATGCTCTAATAAATTTGTTAGTCTCTAAGGTGCCACAAGTACTCCTGTTCCTCTTTTTATATTTTTATAAAACCATATAGACTGCACGACGTCACAATGTGTACACTAACTCCAGCTGATCCCTTGGGATGTTAACTACCTTTAAGTCCTTGTTGGATGTTAAAGCTGCTATGATTTAAGCATGTTCATGTTTCAGATCCTTTGTTAACTTGTGGTAATAGTCTTAGCTGGGTGTTTTGGGACGACAGGACTGCTTTCTGTTGCTAAAGGAATTTGTGAAGCTCTGGACAGTTTTTTCGTTGGTATTAGAATTTGCTTGTGTCTAGACCAAACTCTCTTCTCAGAGAAAGTTGGTGGTAAAATAATTAAGTTTAATATGCATAAAACAAGACAAATAGCCTCCCCATCCAACTAGATCCCTGTGTAAACTTGCTTTAAACAAACTGTCATTTTCCTTTAGCTCACAGTGCCTTATTTGTATTGTCCGTATTAGAGCATCCTTTTTCCATTTCTTCCACCAAATACCTCAAAGATCGATGTTGTCAGTGAATTCAAGAACAACTGACTCTTGGGCTCTCATCCTTGCGCTTTGTGGTTTTTTAGGTGGTTTCTTGTTCCCTAGAGAAGACCATGCATCTTTGTTTTATATTTATAGAGAGCTGCTTATGTAGTTAATTCTTGTACTTATTAATACAATCTTTCAAAAATGTATGCTCCCATCTATTTTGAGTAATTATTATGGCATTGACATAATAGAGGGCTTTCTCTGTTTAGTTTCTTTTTCCTTTTGTATGCATTTTCTCGCCAGATGTGAAAAGTCAGACAACTTAAGTTGGTTATGAAGCTGTTTCCCCATATATTTTTTTCCTGTCCTATTGACAGCTGACTTCATGAGAATACATTGGGTTCAATCTAGTGTTTTCAAGGGAAATTCCTCATTATGACTCAAATAAGTATTCTTGTAAATAAGTCTGTTGTTTATCCTGTTTTTCTTAGGGCTTCAGGAACTCCACTGTGGGTTTGTGCCAGAATTAGTGAAACTTGGGTTCACTGGAGTGCATGCAAACAGGAACTCCATGAATTAGAAACAAGTCAGAACACTTTCTTTTCCTAATGCTTGCAGAACAGGAAGTGCTGAGTAGCATTGTGTATATTTGTAATGTTACAGATCTTTTGTAAGCTCCTATGTTCTGGTGTGGGGGCCAAGTTGGCTTGAGAACCTGGGAAAGTAGAGTAGGTTTTGGTGTTGTGAATGGTTTGCGGATTTAGAGGGTTGAAGCCAAATATACTGTGTTCTCCAATGCTTTAGTTTCTTCTGAGCTTTAAATTAGTAACCTAAGGGTTAAAGTTTTATATATATTTATATATTTTTAGGTGTAGTCCTCTCATTAAACTCCCTGGGAATCATGTGATTGAAATCCCAGCCCATCACCACAGAAAAGATCTCCCCTAAAAGTTATGACCTGTTTTGTTGAATTAATTGAAGCACTGTGTATTCTATTCTTATTCCATGGTAAAATCCAGGCTCGCTTGCAGCAGCAATAAGAAAGCATCAGTTTTGTACCCACTGCAGAATGTGTGCTTCTAGCGCTCTTCTTTTGCATGTAATATTAACATTGATCAGTTAAATGAGATAAAATGAAAGTGGCATATTCAATAGTAGGCCCAAATTATGTGCTTATTCTTATTTTAAAATTACAGCTTAATTGTGGAGTTAAAATTTTATGGCAGACAAAATGTTCAGTCAGAGCTGTTTCAATTTAATTTGCCTTAATTTTGTTTTAAAGTTTAAAAACTTGTTGAAGTTGATTAAGGATTTCTTTTTTTTTTCCTTGTGTTTTCAGTTTGTGGGCCAAATGTCGACATTCGCAATGATATCCATGAGCTGAAGCGCTTAGAGAACTGCACGGTAATTGAGGGTTTCCTCCAGATTCTGCTGATCTCCAAGGCAGAGGACTACCGCAACTTCCGCTTCCCAAAGCTCACAGTTATCACCGACTACTTGCTGCTGTTCCGCGTGGCAGGCTTAGAGAGCCTCAGCGATCTCTTTCCCAACCTCACGGTCATTCGCGGGCGGAACCTCTTCTACAACTATGCCCTGGTTATCTTTGAGATGACTAACCTCAAAGAAATTGGGCTTTATAATCTGAGGAACATCACCCGAGGGGCCATCCGGATCGAGAAAAACTCTGACCTGTGTTACCTCTCCACGGTGGACTGGTCTCTGATACTAGATGCAGTGTCCAACAACTACATAGTTGGGAATAAACCTCCAAAGGAGTGTGGGGACTTGTGTCCAGGGACGATGGAAGAGAAGCCATTGTGTGAGAAGACTTCCATTAACAATGAGTACAACTACCGCTGCTGGACCACCAACCACTGCCAGAAAAGTAAGAGTTGAATAGATTGCCAAATTCAAATGCAACTTTTTTTGTGTGTGCCTCTTCTTAAAACAAATAGCTCAAATTTTTTTAAGGCTTAATTCTGCCTTTTCATATAAGCTTTGTTTTAGTACTGTGGGGTACCATTGAAATTAGTGTCTTCTAATCAGTAGTATTTCATGTAACTCCATGGCCAACTCTTTAGCTGTTTCCATAGTGAATATTTAATTTTTCACATTTGAAAGAAAAATCGTGATTGGAGGGTGATAAGTGGTTCAATAAAACTGGAGGCAAGAATAGTTCCTTTGCAGCAGCTGGCTTTGGCAGGATAACTAGTTCAGTCAGTAGTGTTGCTGGGTTCCTGAACGCAAGTGCCTTCCCTCAAACACTGCTTAATGAGAACTGTTCTGTAACAAATCTGTCTGAATGTTCATTTCTTATAATGTTCAGTTTGCAGGTGGTGGCTGTGGGAAGGTAGTTGTGTTCAGGACCAAAGCACCCTATTGCTTTCAATGAGCTTTGGACAGGGCCCTAAGTTTTCCATCAGAATTTGCATTTTGATAGCCTCCAGAGTCCTGTATCAATAAGTTTCACCACTGAAGGTCTTTATTAAGACTTTACGTAACTGTCTGAAATTTTCTCTACGTTAAATAATATCGGATACCTATTCTTGTTGGTAAAATCCACTTGATAGGAATGTTGGAAAACCTTGGCTTCATAAGCCCTTATTTTTAAAAAGCTACTTTTTTAAAGAGAGAATTCTTCCTGATATTTTTTTTTATTATTATTGAGGGGTACGGTTATTGTCAGACTGCTGGTACAGTACTATTAATAATAGTATAATTATCTTTAAAGATATTTGGTCTGTAATGTATAACTAGACAAACATTTAAAACAAAACCTCATCTTCACTAACTCCTCTGGGAAGGGGAAAAATAAGTTGCATCTCTTCCTAGGGTAACCAGACAGCAAATGTGAAAAATCGGGACAGGGGGTGGGGGTAATAGGAGCCTATATAAGAAAAAGACCCCCAAATCGGGACTGTCCCTATAAAATCGGGACATCTGGTCACCCGATCTCTTTCCCTGTAGCTCTGTATTGACAGAACCACTTCTAGATGAGCCACAAATAGTCCATAGTATCATGATTTCTGTTTCCATACTTGCAGCATCACAATAGTGACATTGGTTGCTTGTTGTGCTGATTTAAAATCTTCAGTAACTGCCAATAAGGGAGTTTCCGTCCTACAGGTTGAATGTGCATTGTATGAAGAAGTCCTTTCTTTGGTTTGTTTAAAACCAGCTGCCTATTTATTTCATAGGCTGTGCTCTCATTTTTATGTAATTATCAGTTATGTACATAATTTATGATAAAAAATTAGTCATGGAGAACTCAGGCGTACAAGAAATACTGTATTCTCAATACTCACAAGGACAGAGGAATCTATCTGGTAGTGAAACGGAGCTGTGCGGTTACTGCTGCTGAATGGACAACAACAATGAGAGGTTACTTCAGGTTGTATTTTAAATCCTGGTTGTTAAAGGGGAGCTATAATCCACCATCCTTTTGTATGTCTGTGTAAGCTTCATTTTTTTTTTCAGCAGTCTTGGGACCCTGTTATCCTTGCAAGTGGAATGCTGTGTGTGGAATGCATTCCACTGGCAGTGAAAAGATGAGTCTGAGCTAATGGAACGTTGGGGTCCAGTTGGTCAGTTTTACAGCTGTAGATAATAGTGGACAAAGAAAAGTTCCATTTTAAACTACTTGAAGCCCACAAGGACCCTGTGTGGGGCCCTTGCAGGGAAGGTAAACAAAGGCACTATCCTGCAAACACATGGTATATGTCATGTCTATACTGAAGCTGGTAGCAAGCCTCCCAGCCTTGATAGAGAGACTTGCGTTGGCTGGGATCATGCTACCGTGCTAAAAATTGCTGTGTTTATTGCAGTACCAGCAGAGGCATGGGCTACCACTGAGCTTGGACCCACGGGGCAGGATTGGTTTGAGCTCGAGTGGCTAGCCCAGACTCCACCAATGTTCACACGGCTATTCTTATTGTGCTTACCTTACAAGCCCTTGCTAGCGCAAGTCTGTCTGCCCAGGCTTGCTTCCATCTGCAGTGTACCCTTAGACGTAGGCCTAACTTGACTTGCATGAGGAGTCCCGTTGTGAGTTCAATGGGATTGCTCATGTGAGTAAAATTATACACATCTGTAAGTGTTTGCAGGACTCAGGCTACAGACTGGAATCTCTTGTGGTATTATGTTTGTCTCCTTTCCCTCCCACCCTCCATGATCTTCTACCAAGTGTAGCTAATATATGTCAAGGAATTTTTTTTCTATTAATAAGTCAGTGTTTGTAATATAGTCTGAAGTTTTAAATAGTCAATGAGAGAATTGATATGCTGGCTTGCAATGAAGTTGTACTTGTGTCTCTGTTTGCAGTCTTGTTCTTATCTGTTATGGCACCGTTTATCTCTTCTGATAGCAGGCATAGACAAAAACAAACGGCAGAACTTGGTCTCTTTGCACTTTTACAAATAGGGCAAACAAGCTCATAGTTTACTCAAATCACTACAATTGCACAGTAGGCTTTTTGAGTTTATCCTGTAAACTTCAGAAGGTTATGAGCTCAGCCTATCGGTAGGTGTTAATTACAAGCAATAATCACTGCAATCTTGACTTGAGTTAAAGTAATGATGGTCAATACCAGAGTGTGAGAGAAGTTTCTGTACAAAAGAGGGTTGGAAAAGCCTGAATCCCTCAGTATTTTGAATATCTTGACAGATCCACGAAGATGAGAAATTTAGACACCTTCCCATGCAGTTCTACTCCCCCCGATCGCCCCAAAATAAAACTCTTTACAAGTACCATTGTAGGCCTCTGTTTCTCTCAGTATTTTTTGTAGGAAATAGTCAGTTTAGTTTAAATAAATAAAATAAAAATCCCCAGCTGTTAGGTCTGCATAATTCAGTCTGAATCAGCGAGTCAGGCTTGGTTTGTTCCTTCTAAGGTATTACTACCAATAATAATGGTTCTGTATGGCCAAATGATGTCTTCTGTGAAACCACTTAATTGTCTTCAGATTATGTCCTTGGTGATTCCTATGCAACCTCATTGCCTTTGCTGGCTTTGGAATGTGTTTTTGTTTTGTTTTTTTAAATCTTTTTCATAAGAATGTAAGAACAGCCGTACTGGGTCAGACCAATGCTCCATCTAGCCCAGTATCATGTTTCCCAGTGGTGGCTGGTGCCAGATACTTCAGAGGGAATGAACAAAACAGGGCAATTTTGAGTGATCCATCCCTGTTATCCAGTCCCAGCTTGTGGCAGTCGGAGGTTTAGGGACACTTGGAGCATGCAGTTTCATCCCCTGACCATCTTGGCTAATAGCCATTGATGGACCTATCCTCCAGGAACTTAAATTCTTTTTTGAACCCTGTTATACTTTTGGCATTCACAACATCCCATGGCAACAAATTCCACAATTTGATTGTGCCTTGTGTGAAGAAGTCCTTCCTTTGGTTTGTTTTAAATGAGCTGCCTATTAATTTCATTGGGTGACCCTAGTTCTTGTTATGTGAAGGAGTAAATAACACTTCCTTATTCACATTTTCCACATCCATGCATGATTTTATAGACCTGTGTCAGACCCCACCCCCGTAGTCATCTCTTTGCTTAGTTGACCAGTCCCGGGCTCTTTAATCTCTCCTCACATGGAAGCTGTTCCATCCCCCTAATAATTATTGTTGTCCTTCTCTGTACCTTTTCCAATGCAATATTTTTTTTGAGACGGGGTGACCAGACCTGCATGCAGTATTCAAGGTATGGATGTACCATGGATTTATGGAGTGGCATTCTGATATTTTCATTTTTATCTATCCCTTTCCTAATGGTTCTGAACGTTGTTAGCTCTGAGTGGCACTGCACATTGAGTGGATGTTTTCAGGGAGCTATCCACAGTGGCTCCAAGATCTTTCTTGAGTGGGAGCAGCTAAATTAGTCCCCATCATTTTGTATGTACAGTTGGGATTGTTTTTTCCCCAATGTTTATTACTTTGCCCTTACCAATACTGAATTTCACCTGCCATTTTGTCATCTAGTCACCCAGTTTAGTGAGACCCTCTCCATCTCTTCAATTTCACTCCCTTTTGCCTGTGTTAGCTTCTTAGTGCAAACTGGAGGACGAAACAGAGCACGAAAGGCTGGTGTTATTTTCCTTGAAGTTAGCAGTTCTGACTCTGAATCCGCATCGGAGGTAGATCTGTTGAAAAGATGGGGCCATATTTACATTGTCACAATACCACCATAAAGCTCAAGGAGATCAAATCGGTGAAGAGGTAGTAGAAAGGAATCCTAAGAATAATTGTTGAAGCTCAGGTCCTCATGTGGAAGTGGGAGAAGCGATGCTAGGGTTAGGATAGCATAGGGTGGAGAGCAGAAAAGGAAATGCCACAGCTATGTATGTGAACCAAAGTTCTAATAATTAATAAAGAGGAAGAAACTTGGAACATTTTATTGTTTTTTTAATTGTAACAAGGCAGGGGTAGCAAGGAAGGGGACTCTCTAATTTGCCAGCTATCCATCTAGAAGAGAAACCACTGTCCTTTCTGAAGGAAAAACAAAGGAAGTATACATGTTCGATTGTTTAAAAGGGAGCTTCCTGTTTATCCTACTTGATTGTTTGAACACACTAGCAATGAACTCCTAATCTGGAGAGAAATCTGTACAGAATTACGCAAGGATGTAAAAAAGACTGGAAACTAGGGCCCAGGTTTTTAAAGCTATTGAGGTGTTTCGCCACTCAGCACTGCAAGGCCTAAGTGACTTAGGAGCCTGATACTCATTTTCAAAAGTGAGCTCTGAAGTGCCTAAGTCATCTTTAAAAATGAGACTCTGGCTCCTGTGTTACTTAGCCTTCCAGTGATGCATGGGGAACACCTAAATCCTATTTAAAAAGCTGGGCTTAGGAGTTGAAATATCTTCAAGTCGTTAACCTGCATTTTTTTCTCCCAGTAAAGCCATGAAGTCTACAATATTTTCTGATGAGTTTGTATTCTTCTTTTTATGTAATTTTGTTGTAGATGAAGATGACAAACATTGACATTCCTGTTGCGTGCCATAATGGTGCTAAGTTGAACTATGGAAATGTTGTACGTAGTCTTACCTTCATTTAATTGCTTATCCTTTTATGTTGGTTCCAGCTGTATAATAGGGGGCATGTATTAAGTACCTCTGTCCTTATTTAGAGCTTCCGTTAAAGGATATCAAATCAATGGGTAAATGTGGTGTGGGAACATTTAGTTCTTTCAGCAGGCTGGCTTCTGTTTAATTTTGTCATTGAGCAGAAGTCAGTTTCTGTTTCCTCTTCTTTCTTGCTCACAAACAAAGGAACAGGCCTTTGCTTCCTTTGATATAACTTGCATGGGAACAATGTTGGAGGTGGAGGGAGGAGGGAGACTGGGTAGCAGTTCTGTGTTTTAAAGAGGCAGGGTAACACAGTGACATTTTGATGATATGTAAGCTGCAGAAAATGTCCAACTTTTTAAAAGCTTCAGTGCAAAGTTTCTGTGACTTCTTTGTTCTGCAGCCCCTGGCTGGTCTATCTAGTGCACACTCCTACTTTTAACTGCCCCGAGGCAGGGGAGCCCTCGCTCATTCCCTTTACAGCTCTCGCAGTGTTGGGCCTACTGTTGTCTCTGTGTGCACTTAGTTTTGGTCTGAGCTGAACGGTGCTAGCTGTGCTGCATGCATATCTCCTTCTAACAGCAGAATCACAAAGTGGTGTTGCCTTCCCGAATAGGAGTCTTTGGATTGTTGCCAGCAGCTGTTGTGAGGGATGGGTTCAACGATGGCAAATTTACAGGAGATGGTAAAGGATAGCATCATGTAAACGCAATGGTGACATTTTCAAGGGAGCGCCATGTTCATTTGTGATTTGTCCAACACTGAAAGCAGGTTAAGCATTGTTAAACCTTCGAGGGCTCAGATCAGTTCGTCATTCTGTTTGTTCAAAACAAACCAACGTTTCTCTTTTGTACTAGTCCAGATGTTTGTTATATCTCCTTCAATTTAGCGGACGCAACCCATGGACTGAAATTTCAGGTGACTTCTTCCTAGGCCCAGAACTGCAGATGAACAGTTGTCCTGAATGCCCTGGGTAAAAGGGTTTATATTCTGTCTCCAGCAGGGGAAAAAAAACCCTTAATGGTGAGCCCTGGGCTTCAAAGACAGCTTTCCTTGTGTGTCTAAAGGGCTTTAGCATTGGGCTTTTTGGAGAAAACTAACTGAAGCAGAAGATGTCTAGGTGAGGATATGGAGGCTGTTGGCATCCTTCTCACCTGATTCCTTCTTCCAAAGTGCAGAGGTAAAAGCACTTGGGGCAATGTCTTACGAGCACATTCTTTGTTCTAAAGATTTTTTTTTTCTTTGCATGATCACTGTAGTCAGCAGTGAGTATATGGGATTGACATATGAATCAGCCAGGACAAAGCTTGCCTTTGTAACACCATTTGAAATGACTCATGATTCCTCACCCCCTGCCAAGTCATGGCATTTTGTCACCAACTGTCAAGGTGGATAAGGTGTTAAAAGGCCTCAGGGGATCGAGAGCTTGGCTCCTGCCACTAACCTCTGCTGTAGAGGATCTCAGGTAAGCAGGCATTGTCAGGAGACATTGCTTTTCTAATGCAGCAGGTCTTGCTTAATTTGAGACACTTTCAAGTGTTACAGAAACTTCCTGCTACACTTGCTTCATTAAACAGTTCAGGGAGAGAGAATGCCTGGCCCTGGTAAACTGCACCAGAGAGCTTAATGTATCTTATCAACTTAGAGAATCAGCTGTCTGTTTCTTTCATGGCTCAGAAGAACAATAAAGCATGCAATACTTTGTCAATGGGGGAAGAGAGATTTCAGTAGAAAGCCGTACTTTCTTCCTTACCTTTTGCAGCAGAGACCCTATGAATGGGTGGATGGAGTCTTCCTACCTTCTTTCAACTAGCTGAACTTTTTGTTTCCAGGTGAACCAGCATCTGATAACTTTCTAGCAGACCTCTTGTGATCACGCATTTCACTGATATAGTGTCTTTCATTGGTGGATCTCAGTGTGCTTTATAAGCACTAATTAATTTAGCCTTACGGCACCCCTGAGAAGTAGGTTAAGTGTCAGTCCAATTTAACCCTGAGAACGGAGACGCTGGGTGTTCGTGACTTGCCCTAGCTCACGCAGCAACCCTGCAGAGAAGCAACAACATAGCACTGGTACTAGTGGTACGCAGGGCTTCATTCCTGGACTTTATTCCATTTGCTCATTTCCATTTATGCCCTCTGACAGGTTTCATCTTCTGAAGTATCCAGGCTAATATATGGACATTTTACAGCCATGTGAGATGAGACATGTATTGGGTCAGCCGTACATCTTGTCACCAAGGCCCTTGCTTATAGCAGAAATGACCAAAACTCTGTGGACTCCAACACAGTGAATAACAAACTCAGTGCAGATAGTCTGCACACATGACCTGAGTTTTTTTGGCAGGGCAAATGTTTCTTCTCCTTTTAGTTTCTATCTGTCTAGTTAACCTATGTTAGTATGAGTTTTAGGTAACAGCAGTTTCATATGCACCTTAAGTGTATGGAAGTTTTATCAGGTGGTCATTCTAGTCTGCATGAATTGCGAAACTCCAGTTCTCCTGAATAATCTTGATAGCTGCATACTAGCCCAGGAATCCAGCATTGTGAATTAACCAGTTCTCTCTCAATTTTCAATCTCAAGGCATTCCAATTTAAGATCTGTCAAAAAATCCTTATGTTTTGGCTTAATGCTCTTTTAGTTGAGGAGTTAGCATGGAGGTCCATGGTCTCAACTGCTTGGCCTTTATGTATTTGCATAAACTGAAAATATGCAACTCTTAAAGCCGCTTGAAAGGTTAGTGTGTCCCAGTCGCTGTCTCCTCCCTAAAAAGCAACAGAGGGTCCTGTGGCACCTTTAAGACTAACAGAAGTATTGGGAGCATAAGCTTTCGTGGGTAAGAACCTCACTTTTTCAGATGCAAGAGTTGGGGTGGGGATTTTGGGGAAGGGGTTGGAATGGGGGCAGGGAAGAGGCAGGGCAGGGGAGAGGGGCCTCATGGAAGGGGTGGGGTGGGGGCGAGGGCGGCAGGGGGGTGGTATCAGTAATGTGGCTCTCGGGCCAATGTACTAGTCCCCGCATTCTCCATTGTTAAGACTCAACAATTCAACGTTAGATGCTCCCTCAGTGATAAAAACAAATAGGATTTAGGGGGTGGGGGGGAAGTGGTTGGGGAACTTTGGGTTTAGCTGTCACAAACAATTTGCGCTTGAGCTTGCTTTTTCTAGCCTTTCTTTATTATCCGTTGGCCAGCCTTTCACCTGTCCTTAAGGGGAAATGGCTTAGCTGAAAACCAGCCGTGTGCTGTCTAGGCGGAATGGGAGGATATGAAAGCTGAGTGTCTAGACTGCTATGGAAGACCTTGTAAGAGGGTAAATTATGGTAGGTAAGCGAGAGGGATGTAAAACAAAAAAGGAACCCTGCCTCTGCAAATGACATTGCAGCGCGTCTGTTGAAGTTTGCATGGTAAATGAGACCTTGAAGCTAACTTTGCCATGGGCATAAGCAAGGGCAGATCTACTGACTTCACTTGGGCGTATGCAGTCTCCACAGTTCTTTACGTGTGGTAATATAGTTGGGTGTAGAAGAATGATTTCATATGAAAAAAATGTTTATATAGGCATATCCGTGTATGTACAACACTGCACAAGACAAACATGGAAAATTTCCTGCCCCAGTGTGTGTGAGATTGAATGCTGTTGAAAGTGAAGAAGGGAACAGTTGAGGCATGTGAAGCTGATGGTTAAGCAGATGGCTGCTGAGGACAAAATATTTTTAATGAAAATGGACCTTTTTGTATCAGCCTGACTGTGTTGGTGGGGAGAAGGGAAAAGTGGCCTGGAGATCACTTCTATTAAAATCACTAAACATACAAAGAAAATAAGGTGATGTATTTTTGGAAATGGTTGGAATCTGCTCCTGTTTACACAGAGCCCAAAAGATTTAAACAACCTTGAATAGGGTTACCAGATAGCAACTGTGGAAAAAACGGGACGTGGGGTGGGGGGTAATAGGTGCCTATATAAGAAAAAGTCCACAAAAAGGGGACTGTCCCTTTAAAAATTGGACCTCTGGTCACCCTACTCTTGAAAGGTCTACTAGTCTGCTGGTGCCGTTCAACATAGTTTCCTGGAGTTCAGGGGCATGTCACCAGTTGACACCAACTGGGGATCCAGCTCTGTGGATTCAGCAGGGTAGGTGGAGTGAACCAGGTGCCTGGATCTCCTGTGACTCTCTCATTTCTATTCAGGGTGTGTTCTGTGTCCTCTAGAAATATTGAATGTTTGAAGTATGCAGCCATGAATAGAGAGGGAAGGAATTGTTTGGAGCTGGAGATGCTGAATCAGATCATTTGGATCTATTATAAATGGCAACTGCATATGTTTTCTTTTAATTTTTTTGCTTTTTGGGGACCCTGAAAGGCAGTGGAAACAAGCCATGTCAGCAACAGCAAAACATGTTTAAAAAGCCTTGGTTTTTAATAAGAAAATTCAATTTGAAGTAATTTGTAAATCTGGGATGCTGATTTTCTCATAGATATGCCCTCTTATTAAATGAATGAGCAGGATGGTAGAAAACCAATGCCAAAAAGGCCCTGTTGGTGTGTCCCTGCAACAGGGTCACTTTTTGAGTAAATAGGGGAAGACTTGCAAAATCTGAACCGAAAGGAACTGTGTGTTTAGGCATTTCGTTAGCATTTGTTGTTGTTTAAACTGTTCTGAATGAATTTTCTTCCGCCTTTCCCTCTCGTCCTGAAAAGCATGCTCGTTAGCCAAAGGTTTCCCAGAATTTTTATTATAAGGCTGTGAGAGCATATTTAATTAGTAGGTTGGAATGGCTGCAGAACCGTTCAGGCCAATCTGTAGTTAATTACTGTAGGGGTGATGTATAGTCTGAGAAAATGGGTAAAATTAAACAAACTTATATTTACTATTTTTCTTTGTGCTGTAACAAGATGCCATAACCTGATAAGAGTATTGTAACTTCCCAAAAATGTTGTTTGTATCGCCTAGCAAGCGGTGGGCAGTGCAAGGTCCTTCTCGAGTTTGTTTTGGCACAGGGATAATTGCAGTGTTTTAGAGAAGACTGTTATTTTGTTGGAGATTCATGCTATGAAATTTCTAGTCCGTGGGATAATTAATAGTGCTTTTCAGGGGAGGTTAGTGTGCGACAAAGTTATACAATTTAGTAGAAATGCGTTTTTAATTTGGACCATCGGCCCTTTTGTTGGCATAAAAGATAAAAACTGCAAAGTGAAGAAACCAGAGTTAAGAAATGAATCAACCCCATCTAAGAAATTTAGTTTATTCTGTTCCTTTTAAAATCCAAATCTCCAAAGGAAGCACTATACTGGCAGATTAAGTAACCCCGTACCTCCCTAAGAGCTAAGTGTTTATCCTCATCTAATGGATAGATCTACTGAGGCACAAAGAGGTTAAGTCACTTCTCCAAGGCCACGTAGGCAAGTGGGTGAAAGATCTGGGAATGGAACGCAAAAGTTCTCACTGTTAGTTTAGTCCCTGTTATGCCTTTTGGTATCCTCCTTTTAAAATCAGAATGATCCTTTTCCTCCCCCCCACCCTTTTTTTTTGGGGGGGGGAGAAAGAAAATATTAAATACAATACACAGTATATGTACAGTAATGCAAAAACCCTGGTTTGAATGAAAGTAGTGTAGTGCAAATTATAAATTTTACTGCTAAACGTATTCGCCTGTTTTGTTCCCAGTGGTAGAGGTGTAGACTCTGGCATCTGGAGAGGTATAAAAATTACAGTTCTGATTAGGAAGAATTGGGATTGACAGCTCTACAGTTAATTTACCTTGCAACAAACATTCTCTGGCTCAAAAGTGTAAATGGGAAAGCAGGTTGTACACGCAGTGAAAAAGAACACACTGTGATAGAAGCCTGGTCCCAGAGGGCTAGCCGTTTCAAAGCAGGAATCTCCAGATCAATATTATGTCTGTGCTTCATTATTTCAGGCCTTTTCCTCAGGAAATCTTTATATATGTATTTTATTGCCACTGGAACACAAATTTACTCTGATCATCTCCCATACCAAACCACCACCCCTCTCCAAAAAGCTACTACAAAAATATAATTGGAAACTGCAGATGTTTTTGTGGCAGGTTTTCATCCCCAATTTTACATTTGTACATATTTTAATTCCTAGTACATCTTCTGCTGATGAAAGGGCAATGAAGTCCGTGTCTGTGTGTTCACCAGGTAATATAAAAGGATTATTGAGGAATAAAACAAACATAAAAAACTACACCACATAAATAATTAGAAATACTGCCAATATGTCTTTCCAAGCTTAATACATAAATCAAATATTTTTAAACTTTACAACACTCCCAAAATGTTTCCAAAGAGATTTAAGTGATTGGTGCTTCAGGCTTCAGAAATCTACTTGATAATGTGAGACTGACTAGCATTGGTTATTTTCCAAAAATTTAATGCTTGGTTTTACTTGTGGTACTTGTCGAGTTCTTGTTCTCGAGAGCTTGCTTTCATGCTAGAAGAGCTTGGGGAGGATACTTAGAGTGTTTGGAGAGGTTTCTTACCTCTTGTCTAGCTCAGTGCGATGTCAAATCTGTGGAATTACTTGAAGGTCAGATATTCAAGTATATAGATATTTAATCTGTCTAACGTGGACTTCAGGCTTCACTGACATATATCAGACAAGTGTTTGATGATAGAATTGAATATTGCACTAGAAAGCTAGCAACATACAGTGTAAGTCTTTAATTTGATGGTAAATTTGCAAAAGAACTGGGAATGAGGAATGGCCAAGGGGGTTACCGGGAAAATGTCAGGGAAATGTCAAGTGTAAAACCAGAGGAAAGCTGTGCTTTTCAAATGTCGTAGGGACAGCACAGGCACAGCTCGGGCTTAGAATTTTCTGTGATTCTCTTAAAAACATTTGTGACTCTCAGATTAAAAAAAAAATAAAAAATTAAGCCCTGGATAGAATGTAAGGTTTCTGGGACTTGAATAACTGGGATTACTTTCCTATTTCCTTTTTCACTTCCTCCCACATGCAGTTATTTAGGCATGAGTTGTCCTGGGCCATCTGCATTTTCATAAACTTTTTTCATGTAGTGAGCAACAGTTTTTGTTGTTGATCAGTGATGAAACAACCTTTGTGTAACCTTCCTTCCATCTAATAGTGACATATCCTTCTTAAGTCTTTGTAGGGCTCTGCGACTTAACTTAAATGTTCAGGTAACAGTCCATTAACACAGGTTGTTGAGGTTGCATGTTGTATTGAAGCAAATCGAGAGCCCAGCGCGGAAATATTTTTTTCCACTCCCCTTTTAGTTTTCAACGTGTTGGAAAAAATTTACAAGTTTATCAAAGGGGCTCTAAAAATTAATCAGCAAATAGTTTGCCCACTTTGAGGTTATAAGCATGTGAGGTGGCTGTGTGGTCTTCTTTCCTATTCCTTCATTTTCTTCTTATTGGGCAGAGTGAACTTATAGTTACCGCCCCCAAAGCTTAATTTTGCCTGCCCCTGACTAATTATTAGCTAGGTTTGTATAGCCCTTGACAAAGTAATTATGGGCATCCAGGAACATGGCTTTAAGATTCTTAATCAAGAGTTTTGTACTTTTTAAAATTCGGAATAATACAGGTCTTTGACCCTTTGTAAAAATCTGTTTGTGATTCAGGAGACTTCTTAGTAGTTTGCTTTGTCTCCACTTAAAGTTCAGCACACGCTTTCAGGTGGCTCAGCCGGCATTGTCATCTTCTCACAAAGCTGAGCAAAACTTCATCTTGTGTTCCAAGTGAAATGACCTTTCTAGTTTTTTCTTAATGTAGAATATACAGTTCCCATAGAGTCTTTCAAGGGCAGACTTAAATGTTTCCCTTCTTATTAAATGCTCCTATCGCTATTGCACTCTGTCAGTCTCCAAGATTCCTCTAATTTACCTTCCACTTGGGACTTACTCCAGTTTTTCATGGGTGTAACTGAGATGAGAAACTGCCTGTTCTCCCCACCTCCCACCGGTTGAGTGACCAGACATAAAATTTAAAATGACTAAAGGTTATGGTTTTGGGAAATGGAGCTTAATAAGCATGTTGAAGTGTTGAGTGTGCAGAAAACCCCTTTTATATAAGTGCAGATCTTAAGAGATGTTTTTCTGTGTATAGAAACTTCTTGTATAGGATGGCAGGAGAAGTTTGCAGGGGTATTGCCTGTCTCTTTAAGTGGGTTTATAATTGGCTAGGAATTTTTGTCAGCTTAGTCACTGCAGCATTGAGCGGATGAGGGGAAAAAAACCACAGGCCCCAACCGTTACGGGCCCCGTGGATAGGCTCTGTCATCCCAAAGGAATGCATGTGAACAAAACACTTTGTGCGGTGCAACCGTTGGCCTAAACAGTATTGCATTCTTAAAGCAGGCTCTGAGTCACATGGAGCAGATGGATTGTTTCACTAAAATGGAAGTTATGTATCACTGAGCACTCCGATTTGAGCTTTTAAGTATAGTTCAAATAGGTCAGGATACGGGTGTGGCGAGAGGGGGGTTGAGGTACAAAAAAAGAAGAAAAATCAGTTCCTTGTCCCGTGGTTTGAAATTGTTTTGGTGGCAGTCACAACGTTTAAAAAGATTTTTTTTTCCCCCCCTTGCTTTTTTCAAATCACTTAAAAGCTGTCCGCATGTCAATCTGAAGAGTTGTCTCTGAGAGCTTTCTAGTTCCCAGGTGTTTATCCATGTGTGGGAGAGTTGAGAGCTCATCAGACTCCTTTCTGAAGGGCTCCAAAAATCTACCATAGCCACGCTCCTCAAATGTGCAGTAAGCTGAAAGATTTACTTAACTTGGAAATGCTCCAAAGAGGGTTTGATTTGTAGGGTTAAAAAGAAAATTGAGTAGCTTTATTCAAAATAAAGCCAGCTGTTCAACGGGTCTTCCTCTCCTCCCCTTTCAAAAATGTGTCTTAATGCTACTCTCATATCTCATTCACACTGTATATTGATTACTGAGGAGTTACTCTGTCATCAGAGGTGGTGCTGGTGGTATTCTTTATTTTGGGATAGCTTTCCCCTTTAAGGGATTGAAAGTGGCTTGTTACAAGCTCCCTACTTCACCTCGTGAACTCACAGTATGGAAGAGTTGTGACTTGTAGCCAGACATATGCAGTGCTGTCTGCTGAAATTCTAGTTTGTGGGACTCTCTAAAGTGTATTGTAGGATTTCACAGCAATTCAGGAGTTGTCACTGAATTCTGGCTGGTAGGCACTGAAAGTTGTTGCTGTCTGGGTCTCTCTTTGGTGCACTGTGCGAAATGAGCTTGCAGATCTCTGTCCAGTTTCCTATTGACAGGTGCCCATCTTGACGTTGTTCACCACGTATAGCTTCAAGTGGTGCTTTTGATAACTCCAACAGAGGACAAAGAGGGAGTGGGCTCCCTTCAATTCCTGGAGTGTTTCTCCAAATCAGGGTAAAGGCATATAGGCAAAAGTCTATATGTGGAGAAGATCATTCAGTTCTTCTAAGAGCTGGAGAAGAATCGGGTGGCAGAATCAGAATCTACGGGCAAGTGAACACGCAGTTGTTACCCTGAGAGCTTGTCTAGGTGGTGGGGTAATGCACTCTCCGAGGGTGTGATTGCTAACGAGCACTAACTTGTTGGTTAATGTGGACCCTGCTGGTATGCATAAAGGGTTCCCAGATGTGCTTTAACATAGTGCTTTTTGAAACAGGTGATCATCCCAGTAAAAAATTGGTCTCTTAAATCTTTTTTTTTCAGGGCTAAGATTTCCCCCTCCCTCCTATGTCTTAACAAATAGGTATTCTCAGCAGGCTGGGAAATGCAATGAAAACGTTTGGCACAGAGATGCCTGGCATGCTGCTTGCAGGGTCAGTGAAGTTTGTGGAGACTACAGGTCTCAGGATATAGTTCTCTATTTTCATTTCAGTGCAAGGTTGCCTGAATCTATATGGAGCATTGCATGATAGGAACAGTAGTCTGCATGTGCTGTGGCTCAAGTATTAAAGAGCAGTTTCAGCCGTCTTCATTGTGTTATGAGCTTTGGGCTTCTGGTAAGGTATCACTCGGGCAGATCTGACATCCTGGGTTCAGTATCTGTGTATTTCAGTCTGTGTCTGTGTGTTCCAAATCTACTTGCTGAATATATTTACAACTGAAACTGGCCTAGGGAAAAACATTGTGAGAGAACCCTTGACTTGCTAGTTGCCATAAGTGGTGTGGGACTTTGTGCAGATTTTTCAAGAGACGCTATTTGTTTACTGGAAGTGTACTTCAGTAAACAGTTCATTGGAGCATCAAAAATTTTGGCTTCAGATGCCGCACTAATGGATTAGTCAGCCTGACCTGTGTGCTAGTGCCCTCCTGCATTCAGAATACATCACGAGTAAGGGCCTGGATGGTAGCCACTGCCATTTTGTAGTGTCATCCTTATAATTTGTTCTTCTAAGTTCTGGGCGATGCTAGAAACCATGTGTGCTATGCCTGTTTAAACATAGAGGCCTTAAGCAGGATTTGGAGAACTTACGAGACACTTGTTAAAGACTGAAGTAAAATGGAGGGGGTTGTCTTTGAGCACGTCTGGGACACCTCCTTGTGCCTTTCTCGTATCCGTCTCGCTGCTAGGAGGAGAAGGAGGAAGCTTGGATTTCTACAAGATGCTGGCTCTGAATTCTTTTCAGGAGCTCCATCTTTCATGTTGGCCTCTGCCTAACAGACATCTGATAAATGTATAGCCCCCATTGCTGCTCCTTGATCACAGTCCTAATGTTGAGAGTGACTTGAGCCTCGTCTCTTTCACACTGCCTGTCTGTGTTTGGCAAATTCATGAGTAGTAGCTTTGTGAGAGTGAAGTCAGCAGGATGGGGGCCCTTGTTAAAACGGATGCTTCGGCAAACCAGTAGTGGACACCCGAGGGAGCAGTCAGAATGGCACCAGTTTTGCTTGAGGCAGAAATAAACTATGGAAATAAGCAAGTCCTGTCTCCTGTACCCCACCCATTGTGAGGCTCCAAAGGTTTAAAAAAACTTTGCTACGAATGACTGCCAGACCCTAGGTTGGCAGAGAGCAGCACCCCACATTGCTGTCTGCACTGAGGTACCTGGCTCACAGGAAACAATTAACACGTAGGAAGTTGTTTTTATAATTGCTCCCTTTGAACTACTCTGTTTTGCTATTTTGAATATGTCTGCTTGTGCCAGATGGATTTCATTGTACCGTAGCACCTACAGAATTATCTATCTTCCTAGGTAGTGCGGTATCTCAGTACCTCCCAAGTATTTAAATATAGATATAATAACCATCTCTCTTTCTCTCCTACTCCCCAGCCTGCAGAAGAAATAGCTTTTTTTGTTTGGCTTGTGTGAGTGAATGGTTGTATCAGGTAGGGGAAGAAATGTGTTTTGCATTTAATTGGGGAAAGTGATGAGGTCTTTGGTCATTCTTATCTCTTGTGAAGGTGAGTTTCATTGTCCAGGTCAGGCTCCTGTAAAGGCTGTATGTCCTGCACTGTAGAGCTTTCCCTGATGGCTGATCACTTGATTGTTCTGGTGGAATGTAGCTTTCCTGGGAGGTAAGGGTCATGGATCTCTCCGGGCCAGTGCCATGGAGGGGTTAAATATCAGGTCAGAGACCTTGAACTGTACTCTGTATACTGTGGGGAGCCAGCACAGAGGGTAGAATATCTCTTGGTGACCTGCTGCCTTTTGTTAGCAGCTGGAGTTCTTTAGGGGCCGTGGGCTTTATTTCTAGATCTACGGAATTGCAGTATTCAAGAGTGGAACTCACAAGTGTGTGGATCACTGTGGCCGGGTGTGTAGGATAGCAGGTGTGATCTTCTGGCTAGCTGCATCTGGAACCCCACAGCCCGCCAGTACCACAACAGTTTTTCTTCATATAAAAGCCAGGGCTGGAGTTAGGGGTAGCAAGCAGGGTAATGGCCTGGTGCTCCATGCCCCGGGGGCCCTGCAAAGCTAAGTTGCTCAGGCTTCGGCTTCAGCCCCAGGTGGCAGGGTTCAGGGCCCTGGGCTTCAGCCCTGCACAGTAGTGCTTTGGCTTTCTGCCCTGGGCCCTAGCAAGTCTTACAGTGGCCCTGCTTGGCAGAGCCCCTGAAACCTGCTCGTGGCCCCCCATGGGGGGTGGAGAACGGGTGGTTTAAGCTATGTCTATACTAGCATTTTTGTCAGTAAAACATGTCACACAGGGATGTGAAAAAACACCCGACGTGTTACACCAACAGAAGTGCTGATGTGGACACCGCTATGTCAGTGGGAGATGCTTTCCCGCCAACATAGTTATTGCCGCTTGTTGGGGACAGTTTAATTATGTCAACGAGAGAGAGCTCTCCCTTCGTCATATAGCCGCTGCACGGGAGATCTTACAGGGACGCAGCTTCATCGGTACAACTGTGCCACGGTAAGGTCTCTAGCGTAGACATAGCCTTAGTCTGACTTTGCCACTACTACTCAGTGTATATTGTTTTCCCTCAGACCTGGTCTACAGTGGGGGGTGGGGGAGGGGGAGGTGGTGTTGATGTAAGATACGCAACTTCAGCTACGGAAATACCATAGCTGAAGTCGAGGTATCTTATACCGACTTACCTCCCGTCTTCACGGCGCGGGATCGATGGCCGCGGCTCCCCCGTCAACTCCACTACCGCTGCTCTCTCCGATGGAGTTCCGGAGTCGACAGGGAGCGCGTTCGGGGATCGATATATCGCATCTTAATGAGACGTGATATATCAATCCCCGATAAATTGATTGCTACCCACCGATACAGCGGGTAGTCTGGACATACCCTCAGTAAAATAGGGATGCTAGTGCTTACCTGCTTCAGTGTTGCACAGGGTAAAATGCTATATACAGTAAGTGCTAAATATGATGAGGTTAATATTCATAAGGTGTCTTTGGGTTTCTTTCTCTGTACATGTGACTGTTAGTGGGGCATCCCAGAAGCAAGTCATGAACCAGTTAGACAAGGACCATGCACTGTAGTTTAGCAAGCCCTTCTGAATGCCACTGATGTATCTGTTCCTTAGTATCGTAAGATTACAAATCAAATTGATAGTAGCTGCAAACCTTTTTGTCTGACACTGTTTTCTTTCCATGACTCCTGGGACAAGTTGCTTTTAATTGTATGGGGGAGCATCTGTTTAAGGTGGTTTTTAGACAAGTCCCTCTAATGTATCTGTGGCAAAGACCTAGGCATTTCCAAAGTTTGTGTTCTGCTTCTATTTTCTTTGGAAGGTCTGTACTGACATGTTTTTTCACTATTTTTAATATAACATGCAAAAGAATAGCAATTCTATAGAAAATATGCATGAGTCACTGGAGCAGATGGTCTGTTGTATAACATGCATTGTAGAACATATACATCATTTTGCCGTTTGGTTTATTTGCAACTGCTGTGTGTTCAGAGCTTTCGGACTCATCCAGGCTGGGTGAGGAATAGTTCAGAATGCTTCACTCCTGAAGGGTTGGATAATTTTTAAATAGGTCATTCTGGCATACTTCCGTGTTTTTATTTAGAGTTTTGGCCAGAAGATGGAAACAATGATGATACACAGTTAGTTTGTATGCCCGGCTTTTGCTTGATGGTGCAGATAGCTGCAGGTAGTGACCAGTAGCTGACCAAAATGACAATTGAAGAAACTACCCCGAAATGAGTCTCTGCTGCTATATTGAATAAGTGTCTTTATGCTTCTGTGTGCATGTGCGCGCACAGTCTCTACTGTAATGGAGGATGCTTCAAGCAGCAAAATATTTGATAGCCAATTGAACTAGAATGGTACAAAAACAACCTCACCCTACTTCAAATAAAGCTCCAACTGAGACATAACTCGTAATATTATTGTTTAGTTGATTGAATTTAAGCCTCCAAAGCAGCTGCTGATCATGTCGCTGTCTATTGTGCCTAGACATTGTCGTGTATCTGACCCCCGTAACACAAAGTAACACTAGGTGATACTACATGCGCAGGGTGTTCCTTTACAAATGCAGTGTAAAATGGTATCCAGCCACATGCTAGGCCAGCAGTGGCAAAATAAACAGTTTATCTGAAGTACTTTATAACATTGCTCAATGTCTGTGGGAACTGCCTGACGTAATGCTTAGACACCGAAGCTGAATTAAGTGAAGATTAATTGCACCACTACTTCATTTTGAAACCTCTCTTGCCATTAACCTTGCCTTGCAGTTGTTTTCCTCATCCTGTTGCCATAATAGCATTGCTTTCCTTGAAGCCATTTGGTCATTTTTATCTGACATCACAGTACGATCCTGTCATGGCTTATGGCATGATGACAGTGAGGCACGAATTTGCCATAGGCTGTAGCAGGGATCGGCAACCTTTGGCACGCAGCCCGCCAGGGTAACTCCTGGCGGGCCTGGATGGTTTGTTTACCTGCTGCGTCCGCAGGTTTGGTTGATCGCGGCTCCCACTGGCCCCGGTTCGCTGTCCCAGGCCAATGGGGGTGGGAAGCGGTGGCCAGCACATCCCTCGGCCCGTGCGGCTTCCCACTTGCCCCGTTGGCCTGTAGCAGTAAACTGCGGCCAGTTGGAGCCACGATCGGCCAAACCTGTGGACGCTGCAGGTAAACAAACCGGCCCGGCCCACCAGGGGGCTTACCCTGGCGGGCCGTGTGCCAAAGGCTGCCAATCCCTGGGCTGTAGGCTCAGCTCTTCCTGAAAGTACATGGTGGTTTTTATTATTAAAAAAAAAAAAGGAAAAAGACAAAGGCCTGGATTTTCAGTGACTCGTGATTTTTAGATGCCTATCTTTGAGATACCATAAAGGCTCCTGATTTTTAAAAAGTGCTGAGCACTGGCCCTCTGAAAATCTAAAGTTAGATGCCCAAAATCACTACTTATTTTTTAAAGCGGAGGCCAGAATGTTTTCTTCAGTCGCCTTCAAGTGCAAACATTGGGTGATATTGCAAAAACAAAGATGAAAAATAAACAAACTTGAGCCAAATGTGTGTTTTAAATCAATTTTTTTAGTTTAAAAATGGACAAAAAATGCACATGACATGACCATTCGTATACTCAGCTTCCACATGATTAAATATGAACTGGGCTTAGAGCTACCCACCCAAAATAGGGCTTTTTGATTTATGAGTAACTCCAACTTCGCCTATTATAGTGGAGCTACTGATGTCTTCTTCAGTGAGTCCAGATACTTAAACCTGATCTTGCTTCAGTGCGAGTTGGACTGGTCCTAATGTACCAGTTTAAAGCTGCGAGGCAGGAGTCTTCAATTATTATAGCAGTCTATTTTTTAAAATGGCTAGTTAATTAGCAAGTTTGGCCTCATTGAGTTCCATTGGAACCAATGGATGTATGCTGTTGACTTCCCAGTGGAATGTGATAAAATCCTTTAACTGGTGTTTGAATGTTATTGGTCTGCCTTGGAAGCATTGAGAAATATGATCCAGTGTGGAGCAGTCTTCACAAATGTTCCTGTTCTGAGTTGCTCACTCCCGATCACCCTGAATAATTAAGTTTTGTATGCGGACTGCATGACCATGAATTCTCTGTTCCAACCTGTGGGTACGGCAGTAAGCACTTCTACTGCTTTCTATGGACTGGATTACACAGCTGTGAGTCCTCCGCTCTTTCCCCTTGTGCTCTTCTTGCTGATCTATTTAGAACCAGAATGGATCTCTCAGCTGATCTTAAGCCCTGCAGTCAGTGTACCAGCCCACTGGGTACAGAGAATTTTGTGCAGACTCTCTGCATGTGGGTAAATTTCTCCCTGCTACAGAGAGAATTTTGGGATTGAAAACAAACTTCACTTCACAAGCAACATCAAGATGCAGTTGGCTTTAAGAAATCTCCCTCTTCTTTATGGTCACTGTTTGTGTACTTTTTATGTTGTCGTGAGATCTTATTTTACCCTCCATGTTTTGACAATATCTGAATAGTGTTTTTGACTGTTATTGTTTGGGTGGGGAAAATGGCCACAGATTTCTGTTTGTTTTGTGGAGACAGAAGAAATGCCTTGTGTAACCCTAGGCTGTGTCTTCTTTTTCTCTTCCCCCAACAACAAGCACAGAAAAGAGTGTTCATTTAATACCACGTGAAAACCTTTTGCTGCTGATGGCCTAGAGGCATGTTTCCTTTAAGTACAAAAAAGACCACAAATAAATGTAATTATTTTCTAATGCCTCTCACATGGTATGGATTAGTCCATGCTGTGAATAATTTTTGGAGGTGCTCTGGATGGAGAAGAATGGATTTTATTTTTAGTAGTGTGATTTTAATCTAAATTTTACTGAAAGCATTCTTTGATGATGATGTTAAAAAAGCTGCATTAGCACAGCAAACTCAGGGTTTGTTGTACTTTGCTGTATAAGTTTGCTCTGGACTGTATACCCTGCTTTACTACAACTTGTCCTGCAATCTGTATAAGAAAAAATAGCAATAACAGTTTTGTCTAAGTTTTTAAAACAAGTGCAAAAACCAAGTTAATCAGTGAGAAAGTCATTAGCTTTAAAAGATACTTACATGGTCTGGTACAAAAAACAATTTGATTTTTATTTTTTTCAACTTTGAAGAGTCATTTTGTTTTCATGAAAGGTCCATGACTGGTGGTTCTGGAGACTGAAGTCCTCTATCCACACAAGTTAGGTATATGTTCAGGCTTTAATCAGTGTTTTCTTGAATACGTGGTTCAGGTATTTTTCTTTGGGTGGGGGAAGAAAAATATTAACTTGAAGAAATGACTCCTACCTGACAGCTTTAAATACATTTTATATAAAATATAGAGATTTTTCATATCTGTACTCTTTTGTACAGTGTTTCCCAAACTTGGGACGCCGCTTGTGTAGGGAAAGCCCCTGGCGGGCCGGGCCTGTTTGTGTACCTGCCGCGTCCGCAGGTCCGGCCGATCGCGGCTCCCACTGGCCACGGTTTGCTGCTACAGGCCAATGGGAGCCGCTGGAAGCAGCGCAGGCCGAGGGACATATTGGCTGCCGCTTCCAGCAGCTCGCATTGGCCTGGAGCTGCGAACCACGGCCAGTGGGAGCCGTGATCGGCCGGACCTGCGGACACAGCAGGTACACAAACCGGCCTGGCCCGCCAGGGGCTTTCCCTAAATTTTGATTTTCAGATTTACTTCCATATTTATATTAATATGCACCCCTATGATGCTTTAATACAGCAGATTGATGGCATGTGAGGTGGTACTTTACTGTGCTAAATTCCATTGGTGCAGTTCATATGGGAAATATAAAGGGGTATGTTGGTGTTCTTTAGAAGGTATGGCTTAGAGAGTAAATACTGCACAGAAAGCAAAGGAGGTTTAAATCTCTCAGTTGTGTACTTAGATCCTGCAGGAAAATACTGATCTCCCTCCATCCTCCCTAAGTTTTGAGATGGTTTATTGACTGGGAGGCAAGAAGAAAAGAAGATGGGTGAAATAATATCTTGGTTTTTACTGTTTCAGGTGAGTGAGCAGATACAGGAAAACAGGGCACAGGGTGCATGGGTTTTGGCATGAGGGAAGGAAAGTATTCCATTTAGATAATATTCTGATTATATTAATCCATATCCTGTTATTTTTGCATTGCTCTATCACTGCGGCTGGTGAAGTAACTAATGTAAACTAATTACATTTGCTCTGGGAAGCCAGATTTTTTTTTTTAATGCATCTCAGCAAGCGAGGTTAATATTGTCAATTTAGCAGCATGAATGAAACATTGTAGGAACTGAACTCTGACTGTCCTAAAAGGTTGAAAATAAGGGAAGCCTCTGGGGGTTTTGTAATTCATTCATGAATTGATTATGAATTGGAAGCTGACTTGTTTGATGCCATCTGTAGAACCCCTCCACCATACAAACAAAGTGAATTTGGAATCGAATGCTCTGCAGGGTGGAGTAAATTATCTGTTTAAAAAAAAAAAAAGTGAGGTTTTTTTTTGAGGGGGGGCCGACTTCTGTCAGGTTTCTCTTGGACATTTAAAGAATGTATCCCCCCCGCTGCCCAAAATGGAATAGACGTGTTAAAAAGTCATCACTCGAAGTTGTAGCTGAGATTTCCCAGTTTAAAAAGGCCTGGTCTGAATTCCCAAGATATTATACAGAGTGGCCTAAAAGCCATGGATCTCCTGTTAACTGACCTTGACTGGGCAAAGATGCACTTGTGTTGTGTGTACAAGCAGGGCAGTCAAATAGGAGAGAGCATATTTCCTGGAGTGGGAGCAAATAACCAGATTCAATGTCGACATAAGCTAATGGAATTCAGCCCCCTGCCTTCACTAGCAGGACCAAGTACTGATTTTGCCCCAGATCGCTAAGTGGCCCCCTCAAGGATTGAACTCTCAACCCTGGGTTTAGCAGGCCAATGCTCAAACCACCGAGCTAAGAGTACCTTGTTTGTACTGCGTTGCGTGCTGCCTGGTTTGGTTCATTTACAGATGCTCCTTGAGAGTTAAATGTATTGTCAGCCCTGCCTTAGTCCTACAGTACCCGACTGGCTGTCTGTGACTGTTCTGATGTGGATGACCAGAGATGCCACTTCAGACAGATGGCCCAGGAAAGGCATTAATTGATTTAAATGAAATCAGTAGGGCTGCTGCATTAGGTACACCAGTTAATTATCATATATGGCTCAGTATTAAGTATTAACTTTCTTATTGTGATATCTGTTTACATTTTCAGTAAGAGGAGCAAGAACCATTGCTTTTGTTTAACCCTTTCTACTCAGGAATTTGGATCTCTGCCTCTAGGCATAGGTGGCTCTTAAGTTGACTCTAGGTGTCAAGGAAGTTATGAAATCCCAGTGAGGAGATTCTCTAAGGCAGAATGGTTATTCTCTAGAGCAGGGATCGGTAACCTTTGGCACGTGGTCCATCAGGGAAAGCCCCTGGCGGGCCGGGTCGGTTTGTTTACCTGCCGCGTCCACAGGTTCGGCTGATCGCGGCTCCCACTGGCCGCGGTTCACTGCTCCAGGCCAATGGGAGCTGCTGGAAGCAGCGCGGGCTGAGGGATGTGCTGGCCACCCTTCCCACAGCCCCCATTGGCCTGGAGCGGCAAACCGCAGCCAGTGGGAGCTGCGGTCGGCTGAACCTGCGGACGCGGCAGGTAAACAGCCCGGCCCGCCAGGGTCTTTACCTGACAGACTGTGTGCCAAAGGTTGCCAATCCCTGTTCTAGAGCCTAGAAAAACCCAAAGCTATTTTGGCATAATACTGGGATGGCCAAATTTACTGACCTGCTGAGCCGCATACAACAATCTTCAGAAGTACGAGAGCCAGGGCACACCCTGCCGGGAGTTGGGGCTTCAGCATCTCCGGAGGCGCCTGCCGGGAGTCCAGGTTTCAGCCCTGCTCCAGCTGAAGCCCCGAGCTCTGACAGGAGTGCCCTGCAGGGCTGAAGCCCCTAGTTCCCTGTCCCTGCTGGGCAGAAGCCACTATCCCACCACCCCTTGAAAGGTCATCAAGTCCAGTCCCTTGCCTTCATTAGCAGGACGAAGTACTGATTTTGCCCCAGATCCCTAAGTGGCCCCTTCAAGGATTGAACTCACAACCCTGGGTTTAGCAGGCCAATACTCAAACCACTGAACTATCCCTAACTTCAACTGTAAAAGAGCCGCATGTGGCTTACGAGCCAAAGTTTGGCCATCTCTGGCATAATAAATCAAATCTTTGATTGCTGGTGAACAGAAGAGGTCTTCAGATGGGGGCATTCTCCCTTGGTATTGTGAGACTGAGGATAACTGGTTTGCTGGTTGTACATTTACAAGTTTGAGTGTCCTGCTAGGCGAAAATGGAAGAGTGGGAGAATTCTTGTGTGCTGCTGAGAATAATACTTTGTACTTGTAGGGCCATTGTTCAGAGAATATCAAAGGATTTTACAAGTATTAAGGGCAGAAACTGGAAAGGGAGAAAGTACTTTGAATTGAAGTGAAACAGATAATAAATGATTCTGGAGATGTATTTGGCTATGGAATAATCTCCCTGGGGAAAAGAGGAAAACTGAAATGCTTGGTCCATTTAAAACTAGGCTGGTTAACCTCAATAAATGCACCGTAGGGTACAATCCTGCACTGGATTGGGTGACCTATTAGGTTTTTCAAAATTTAACTTTATAGATGGTTACTTTAGGACTCAAGAGTACTGCAAATCCTCATCTGTGTAATGGGAAACTGAGGCACGAAATCAATAAATGATTTGTTTATGTCCGTGGTAGAGCTTGGAGGAGAATACAAAAATCTAAAGACTCCATGTCTCCTGGTTTAACCATAGACCATGTTTTGTCAACTTGATACCACGGGGACATTGACTTTTGTGAAAGTTGTTGGCCATGCTCTTTCTCAGGTGAAGCTTCAGTGATGGTTGATTTTAAGATAAAGTAACCCCTCCACCCCCCACACAGAGGAGGTCAGACCGCAGAGAAACTGGCAAGATTTTGTTTTCTTTACTCATTTGCTCACCTGGGATAGTTAGTAATTGGCCAAAGTTTGTGTATAGTAATCATTTCACTTGTTGAAACTAGAAGAAGGAAAAAAAGGTGCAATAACTTTTTAATTCTAAAGAAGTTTTCGTTTCAGATAAATCCTGCAAGGAATCTTGCATATGCACTGCGCTGACAGGAAGAGATTGACTCAGTCAAGATACTTTTGCAGAAGCAAGATTATTTCCAGAGACCTAAGTCATAATTTGTAATGCCTTGTTTATAAAGGTCCTTTTCTGTGTGAGCTGAATGGATCACTAAGCAGTCTATTTCCTCTGTCTCCATTTCTGGGTTTTCATGGTGGTCATGACTGTTGCTTTTGCCTGGATTATTATCCTCTGTCTGATCCTCATCTCTTCGTTTACTTGCAGAGAAGCCTGATTTAGACCATGCAACGAATCCTTGTGGCCATCTGAATTCTGATCAGTGTGGTGTAAACAAATCCAAATAAGCAGAAAAGTAGAAGTGTGTTTGCACATCAGCTCCTTGGTGGCAAACAGAACTGATTTGGTGTGTACAGCACAGAGTTTTCTCAAACTGGGGGTTGTGACCCTGGAGTGGTTTGTGAGGTTATTACGTGAGGGTCACGAGGTGTCAGCCTCCACCCCAAAGCCTGATTTGATGCAAGCATCTATAGTAGTGTTAAAAATAAAAAAAAGTGTTTTTAATTTATAACAGGGGTGGTGGTTTCCTGTGTGAAAGGGGTCACCAATACAAAAGTTTGAGAACCACTGGTCTAGCAAGAAGGGGGTAATAGCATTGCTTTTTCCATGTTGTTTGACATTCCTGTGTTGACTAACCCATATGCACTGAATTCTCTCTTTACGTGTGACTGATCCACATTATTCTGGGACTAGATGGTGCAGGATACGGAGTTGCAACTAGTCTTTGATGGCTTTTCCTTTGTGTTTTGCTGAGTGAAGCTTGGCCATGGGAGAATTTACCCAGGGCCGGCCCACAACATTTTGGAACCTGAGGTGGGAGCTCAAATGACGCCCCCATGCCCCCCGCTTGGGCCAAAACTTTGAAAGGTCTCAATTCTGCCTTCTTCCTGTTCTGCTCCTCTCATGGTACTGCTCTGTTACCTACCCCAATAAAAAAGAACTAACAACTTAAAATGTCTTGTTCAAAAATTTTATGTAACACTTACGTTTGCTGTTCAGGAGTTTGAAAGTTAACGTTCCTTGTCTGTATAGTAAACACTGGCATTTTTATCTGTTTGAATAATTAAAGTGGTGCTTTCTGTGCCGCCTTGGTTGCAAAGATTTGAACTGCTTCCTGATGAAGGTCCACAGTCTGGGCCAGCTCATGCTCTATTGACGTGGTTGCAAGGCCGACCAGCCTCCCCCGTGTCATTGTGGAGCATACATGTGTTTTTATTAACTTCAGCTTGGAGAAGCTGCGTTCTCCAGTGGCAACTGTTACAGGAAGCGTTAGAAGTATGCGCAGAGCAACAAAAGCATTTGGGAAGAGGGTGGTCATCTTATTTATGCACATATATTCCAGAACAGCCTTTGGAGTTGATCCTGCTGAAATGTATCTTGAAAGGGCTTTCAGTTCATCACCTAAATCACTTGCATCAATATCGTGCATGTTATCATGTGTCAACACTGTCTCTAGTGCCCTGCATTGCTGGTGTAGATCTTCTTCAGGTATAGTGAGGAGTTTTGGAAATCATACATCATCCCAAATATACTGCTGTGTTCCTTGAGCTGCATAAAATGTTCTTCAACTGACTGTATTGCACAATCTAGCACCTGGTTAAAGAATTCAACTTTGAATTATTGTTTGGGATCTCTTATGGGATTATCCCGCGCCTCATAATCAAAATGTCTTCTTTGGTGACTCTTGTATTCTTGAGTGGGTGGGAAAATAGCTTCATTGTGAAGTTCCTCTGCCAACTTCTGTGCACTCTTCAGAACATTTTGAAATCCCTCATCTGACCGGTAAGACTGTAGGCATGACTTTGCTTTGTCCAGTTGTTCCATTGCTCCAGATATATCAAGCTCAACACCTTCGCATCTCTTGCTTACAACATTTATTTCAAACAGTATGTCATGCCACAACACTAAGCCACACAGAAATTTGAAGTTATGTATGTTTCTGGTGATTCCATTTCCCTCTGCCACTGTTCTCCCACAAACAGTTCCTGTCATAGCGTATCCTCCACCTCCTCAGTGGTTTCAGTGTCAGAGAGGATATTCCCAGATGTTGCTTCAGAATTTGCCATCGATGAGTTGATGCAGAGAAAAATACATAGATGCTTTGAATTACATTAAAAAATTCAGCAGCCTCACTAGAAGCTGATGCTGCATCACTGACCACCAAGCTCAATGAATGAGAACTGAATGGGACAAAAAAGCTCAAGGGTTGAACTCTCGAATCCGTGTCTGCCCTTCTCTTTTCTTTCCTCTCATGTTGGCACCATTATCGTAGCCCTGACCTCTCATGTCAGCTATCGCAATTCCCCTATCTGCCAGCTTTTTAAGAGGCACATTTGTCATACCAGCTCCTGTAGTATCATCAATGTCAATACATTCTAGAAAATGCTCTCTGACAGTCACCATTGCAGGGACATTTTCACTAGGTTCTGTTGTTGTTACAAAACACACCATTAAAATAATTTGTTCCATATGGTTGATGTCAGGTGTGCAGTCCAGAATAACAGAGTAATATCTCGGTGATTTCAGATCTGCCACAATCTTCTGTTTGACTTTTGTTTCCAGTAACTGTATGATCTCATTTTGAACTGTTTTTCCAAGGTAGTGGTGTGTCCATTTCTTGGATGGTGACTCTTCTTAGATGCTCCTGGAGTACAGCATCAAACTCAGCCATCAGCTCCACAATTTTAAGGCAGTTTCCATTGTTTGGCACATACAGCCGATCTGAAGTGCCATGCAGTGCTAGGTTTTGGGTAGCAAGCATTCTCACAATGGCAATGAGCCTTTTCAGAACATTTTGCCAGTAAAGAGACTCTGATGCAATCTTCCCTTGATGCTGATCATCTGTGGTGGCCTTTAACCTTAGTCTCATCTGAAGCTTTTTCCACCTATGGAATGCTCTCTGGTGATTTGCTGCCTTCTCGTGACATGCCAGATTTCTAGCCAGATTTTTCCAGTCCTTTGTTCCTGTAGAACCCAATGTGGCTGGAACATTAAACTGGAAGAGTTTGCAACAAAAACAGTATGCAGCGTTCTGGGTTTTTGAGTGCATAAGCCATGGCCTCTCCACTTTGTCACCATTGGGGATTTCACACCAATAATGTGTTGGATGGAAACTTATATTTTCATTGTCTTTGGGGAACATGAAGTTTTTCACTTGCTGTGGCCCATGCAGTACAAGGAAGTCCCTCAGGCTACTGCTCAAGTGGGTCCACAGTCCTGGATCATCTAGATTTAAGGAACTAAACTCCTGCAGCAGCTGTTTCTTGCGCCTCCACCACACTCCTCTCTGATCTACACTTTTCTTCAGGAATGTGCATGGTTACATCCATTTGAGATGGAGATATGGATGCTGCAGTAGCTGCCTGGTCACCTGCACTCTGACTAACTGGAAGATCAGGCATCTCCTCACCACTCACATCCTCAGTGGGGCCGGAAGGCTCACCGTGAACATTTGTGTCTATGTATCTCAGGAGAGCTCCTTCCTGCTTCGATAGAAAAGCTTCCTTTGCTTGCTTGCTTTTTCTGAATGCTGCCCCAGAGGGGCGTTTTCTTCTTTCACTCATGACTGCTGTTCTGTGCCAGTTATAGTGGCTCTGAACACTCAATTGAAGGGGACAAATAAGCAGGCTGGTAGCAGGGCCTGAGTGAGGGAAGATATCAGCGTCTTAAGGGCTTAATTGGCTCCTATTACTTCAGTTGACTGCCCGTTCTCCTCAAGTGGGTTCAGGGAAGCATCAGGAAACAGGAAGCTCCCTGAGAAGCTGGTGTTAATCAGTCCAGGCTCCTGGGGGTGCTGGAGAGGTACATAAGAGGCTCCTCCTCCTCTCTCTCCCTGCAGCTCCTGCTGCTTTCTGTTATTCCCTCTCTCCTTTTCTCCTGCCTGCCTATTGTCTTGTGTCCTCCTTCCTCCAGCACAGCACTCCACTGTCTCTGTGCATCTAGAGCAGAGAGAATACAGATGCACCAGCAGCAGACACAATTTTCTACATGCTGGGTCCTAGTGGCGTCCCCCCACCCTCTGGCACCTGAGGTGGCCGCCTCAGTTCGCCTCATGGTAAGGCCAGCCCTGAATTTACCCCCATACACTTTGAAAATACCATTAAAATGTTTATTTTTCAGGGTTGGTTGGTGGAGTAGAGCAAGGCAAATTATACTTCAGCAAAATCAGGCCAACTTGAGTAACTGTTCTTAGCACAAACCAGTGGAGGTCTTCTTTTCATAGGTGTGTGCTGTTTTCAGCAATTAACATAATTAAGGCTATGGTGTTAACAGAGAAAAGAATGTGTAAGCGTCACGGGAAACTCCCCCTCTGTTTTTACAATTGTTTTTCCCTTCCTAAATTGCACAGCACAAAATTCATAGGTAAGCAACACCTAACATTGCAAACTTTTGCTTTGGGCAACACTTACAGAATTGTGCATGAAACTACTAAATTCCCCTTCTGTCTGCCAAAAGAAAAATGCCCTTTAAAAATTTGCATAGTGTTGCAAGGCTTATACTCTGAGATGTGTTAGGCAATAAAGTTTGCATGAAAATTTTACTTACGCCATAGGCAAATTGGTGCTTCTGGTCTGCTGGCTTACTACCTTGGTCTGTGATCTTGTCAGATCTTGCAGGGTCAAGCCTACTCTGCTGGAAGGGAAAACTCCAAAGGATACTTAAATATTAGAGGAAATGGTGTCTGATTAAAATTCAGTCTTTCATCAGTTGTCAATGCTTGAGCATAGTATGGGGCAGCATAGAAGCTCTTTGACTAAGCTATAAAAATTGACGTCTTGACCACTAGCAAGGAATTATTTGGGACTTTTACTGAATGCAAGAGTAGGGATATAAACTCTAGGTAAATTCTGATAAAGTATGTAATTATCCAATCTAAATACTTCTGCATTTTCAGTTTAATACAGTATTTGTCTTCCCTTCTTAGCCTAAATTGTAGTGCAGTGTTTATCACAGTTAAACAGCTGCTGTGTTCCACCCCAGAACTGGGTGAAGGAAAAGGGTGGAGATATACTTCATAAAGCTCATTGGGATCTTTTTGAGAGGAAAAGCACTGTATGAATGTAAGACTATTCCTCTGATCAGTCTGTCTATTAAGTGTTTGTTGAGCCCAGTGCTGTTCTGAAAGTAGAAATTAGTCTGAGAATAATGATAGCTTTGCAAGAAAAAAATATTACCTACATCACAAAAAATATTATAATTTAAAGGAGAGAGGATAGTTATACATGGGATCATGTTAAAACTCTGCCTTCACAGAATATTGCTTTGAATCTCCAATGAACTTACGTAGCTGAACTCTTAAAATGGTGGAAATCACACAAATGCTTTCATATTTTTTCCAAAAATAAGTGCACGTGTTTTAGCTTGTATGCAAAAATGCCATGAGCTAGTTGAATTTTAAACCTATGAGAAAAGAAAATTGCTTCAGACAATGAAATATTTTAGGAATTGGATTTACATTGTCAATTTTTGGTTAGAAGAAATGGAAGTATTCCTAAAATATTTTTCTTGAGTTAAAAGAATCTTTCTTTCTTCTTCATCCGTAAAGCACATAAGTGTTTTTTTCTGGATTTGATCTAACTATAGTGTACATTAAAATTCCTCTTCTATATTGATTTTCAATTGCACAAATAAAATATAAGAATAAGTTAATTTCTCTAGTTGGTGAGCTATTAAAAAAACAATGCAGAGTCACATTTTTCCCCCTTGAGCTTTGCCACACCCACCACAAAATAAATTCCTTAATTCTGTGCTGTGTTGCAGCATAATCACAGACAAGCATGCTCCAGCAGCGGTATGCATTCAGTTGCCTTTTTAGTGACCACACCTATAAAAGTCCGTGTTAAATTTGAGAATAGGGATAGCACTCCAAGTAGGCCAGCTTCATCAACCGGACAAAGATATTTAAAATACCTTTTTGTAAAACTACTAAATTTTCTTGTAGGCAACACACAGATTTGTTATGTAATTTATTCTCTCCACATATGGCATCCATAAGTAGAACAGAGACAGAGAAATCATATGAATCTAAGAACACACATCATGAACATGTATACACTCTTGATTACAGATAAATTCCTAATTCTGCCAACACTTACACACTGAATTCAGTAGGGATACCCACATGCATAAAGTTACATGCTTGTTAGCTTAGATCCTGATTCTGCAAATTTATAAAGAGCCGATATGAAGGAAAAATGGTTCAATCTCTTCTGATGCACTGAAATAGCGTCTGTTTTTCTCCGTCTACTTTGTGAATGCCTGAAAAGAGATCACATATTTAATGATTCTTCAGAATTAATTTCTCAAGATAATTTAGTCAAAAAGGCTGAGTTTTATTAGTGATTGCAACATTGAGCATTTTTGTATCATACCAGCATGTCACTTTATAGAAGCAAGACAGAAGTAATTATGAAAACACATTATTACCCTGAATGCTTATTTGCAATAAAGTACAGTCCATAGTTAATGGGATAAAAATGCCTTTCAGAATTCCACAATATTCATTTGTGGGAGGTCTTAAGTACCTGTTTACCTAAGAAGTTGTAAGAGCTCTGACGGGAACACCTCAGTCTCTTTGGTAAATAAACCCATTCTGTTCTTTCCTGCTTTATGACAATAATGGGAATCCTAAAATTCACTTTAATGTGATGTCCTTATAAAGTGTAAACTTGGATTATTGGGTTTGATTGGTGGTCCTTTGTTCAGTCTTAGATTTCATTTAATGCCAATAATAGACAGCATCTTTAAAACAATTTTAACTGTTATGCATTAGTGACAAGCAGCTGTGCTTATTTGTAAAACCACATTAAGAGGCAACAGAGTGAGGAACCTAGTGTGACATCTTTGATTGCCTTGGATTTGGGACAGTAATAGCTGAGTAACAGTTTCACTGATACCACGGGATGAGAGAGAAATAAACTGGAATGGTCTATGGAATCTTAGGTTACTTACAAATTAAAATATATTCATGCCTTTATGCATACATATAAAGAGCAGACGTGCACAATCCATAATTGCACTTATCAGTTGGATATGATGTGCATTGCTGCAGTCAGATAAATCGTAGAGTATGTCTACACTGCAGCTGGGAGCGAGACTCCAACCTAGGGGAGACAGACTTCTGTTAATAAGGCTCAAGCAGTATGGATTTTGCGGCCTGGGCTCGATGCTTGAGAGCCCGAGCGCCGCCTGAGCCACAGTGTCGATGCTGTTATTTCTAGTCTGGCTCAAGCCTGGCTAGTGTGAGCATAACTATCTGTGCTAGACTCGCTCCCAGCTGCAGTGTGGACCTATCCCTATAGCAGGAGTGGGCCCAAGGGCCACATGGGGGTCGCGAAATGGTATGGAGGGCCGGGTAGGGAAGGCTGTGCCTCCCCAAACAGTCTGGCCCCTGCCCCCTCCCACTTCCCGCTCCCTGACTGCCCAGCTCAGAGCCCCCAACCCCCCTGCCCCTTGTCCCTTGACAGCCCCTCCCTCCGGGACCCTGCCCCCATCCAACCTCCCCCTCCCCCCCACTCCCTGTCCCCTGACTGTCCCTACCCCTATCCACACCCTTGCCCCTTCACAGGCCCTCCCTCTCCCCCCCCCCCGGGTCTCCCACGCCTATCCAATCCCCCCGTTCCCTGTCCCCTGACTGCCCCCCCCAAACCTCTGCCCCCTGCTCTCTGTCCCCTGACTGCCATCCGGGACACCACCCCCATCCAACCGCCCCCTGTCCCTTGACCCCCAGGACCTTCTGCCCCTTATCGAACCCCCCTGCTCCCTGCCACCTTACCATGCCGCTCAGAGCAGCAGGACTGGCTTATTGGAAAGCCTGGGAGGTGGGCGGGTGGGCGCAAGCCACACAGCCCAGCAGGAACGGTGGACCAGAGTGGTCCCCGTGTGGCAGCATGGCTGCGTAGGAGGGGGGAAGCAGGGGAGGGCTGGGGGCTAGCCTCCCCGTCCAGGAGCTCAGGGCTGGGCAGGACGGTCGGCCCGTGGACTGTAGTTTGCCCACCTCTGCCCTATAGGTTAGTGATTTCCCAAGTGTGGGGCACGGGAAGGCCTCTCATTTGTTCTCCAGCCTCTAGCTTTTCATTTTTAGTTATGTTAAAATGCTAATGATGACACCTGAAATGTCAATATTGTTAACGATGGGCTGATCTACACAGACACATAGGGCTTGTCTACACCAAAAGTCAGCGTGTGTAAACGCTTTTTCGGTACTTTGTTGGCAGTGTAGACAATCCCATAGGAACAGGAGTAGATCAAAGCACACTCAAGAAAGTAGGGGAAATGGACACTTAACTTGCCGCATGTTAATGTAGGGTAGATTTAAGTCTGAGGCTACGTCTTCACTACGGAGGGGAGGGGGGTCGTCGATTTAAGATACGCAAATTCAGCTACACAAATAGCGTAGCTGAATTCAACGTATCTGAGCCGACTTATCCCACCTTGACGATGGCGGCAAATTGACTTCTGCGGCTCCCCCGGCGCTTACTCCTACCTGCGCTGGTGGAGTACAAGCGTCGATTCGGGGAGCAATTGTCGCGTCCCAACGAGACGCAATAATTCGATCCCCGAGAGATCAATTTCTACCCGCCGATTCAGGCGGGTAGTGAAGACGTAGCCTAAGTTTGCTGCAAAGTAAGTGTTTGTGTTCTTTGTCACTGCTCATCACTGTGTGTGAGACAGAAGATGAAGTGTCATATTGGGCACATCCACTTGAGTGTTTCCCAAAATGTAGGTCCCTTGACGGGGAAGTGGGGGGAAGGACTACCCAATAGGGTGAGGAAGATGTGTAAATAACATCTGTGTGGACTACTTGGTCTCGCTTTGACGAAGGAGAGCTCAGCTTTCAAGAGTTTAGGAAACAGGCTAGGAATTTAGTGACAGGTTTCAGAGTAGCAGCCGTGTTAGTCTGTATCCGCAAAAAGAACAGGAGTACTTGTGGCACCTTAGAAACTAACAAATTTATTTGTTAGTTTCTAAGGTGCCACAAGTACTCCTGTTCTTTTTAGGAATTTAGTGAAGCACATGATGTTGCATAGACTTGGATGAGAGATGCATGTAAAAGGTGACCACACGCTAATGCACACTAGTGCAGAAATAGCAAGCTGGTCTGTAAACTTTCTACGTTTAAAAATTATGAGCAATATCCTTTGTGAATGAATCTGTGTTTAATTTCTGACTTTTTTGTTCTGTTACATTGGTAAGATTGTTTTTTTTGTGGAGGGATGGGGGACTGGGACTATATCTTCCTTTGTGTCTCCTCCAGCACTGAGATCACATTCAACTCTTTATAAAACACAATAATCAGTGTTGACCATTTTAAGGATTATAAAACTGTATGCATCTTGGCACGCCTGGAAGTCAGGATAAAGGTAGCCTTATTAGAATAAGTTACACTCCAGGTAACTTCTGTCAGAGCCGTGAGATCTCTGGGCTATCCCGTACACAGTAGGCTTGGCAGGCAGACATGAAAACAAATCAGCCTTGCACTGTTTTCTAATTGTGGGCAAAGGGAGAGATTTAGGAAAGGCTTCCTCCCTTCCCCTCCCCTGCTGAGAGCCAGGTTTTCATTTTACAGGGCAGGAGTGAGAGTGCCTTGTTCAGTAAATTGGGACGCCCCCATTTAGAGGTTTGTGTAACGTATTATGAGAACATCCTGTCCAGCAGAGCTCAAGTGAGAACGTTTTCAGGCCAAAAAGCCTTCCAAAGCCAAGATTTTGAAAAAGCGATCTTTAATAATGTTTAAAATTTCAGGTCACTGTTAAATCATTTTGTGGAGTTCTGTAAACTGACTAGGTTTAAGAAAGACTGTCTAAATACAGTACTTGTGTGAAGTGTGGGGCAAGAGCCAGCAACCTACTTCAGATTTGTTCCCTAGTCCTAAGCCTTTAATTTTAATATGGTTTGTGAGTTTATAACCAGAGTTTAAAGGAGCACCATCGACTTAAAACTTGCTCTTTTGTCTTGAGTATTTTTGGCTATTATTACAGTTAATTGGGAGGGTTAATAAAATGAAGAGAATGAAAAACTATTTCTTTGTTTTTCAGATCTGTTTATTTTTGTTTGGTAACACTCCTGTATATAGTCAGTTTCACTGTTTCTCCTATATAGTCAGTTGTAGTCCTCCTGAATTTGTGGGCTTTTAACACAACAGCAGGGAGGAAAGGAATACAAAATAGGAAAATAAGATTGCAAGATCACCAATATGGGCAGGTTTCAGAGTAGCAGCCGTGTTAGTCTGTATCCGCAAAAAGAAGAACAGGAGTACTTGTGGTACCTTAGAGACTAACAAATTTATTAGAGCATAAGCTTTCGTGGACTACAGCCCACTTCTTCGGATGCATATGGGCAGGGTGATGTGTAGGGGCAGGTGTAGTACTTGAAAGTACTTTCACCCAATATTTAGAGTTAATTATGTGATTACAAATTGATTGTGCCCCTCTAATACTAACTAGTTTACTATTGAGTCATGTTTTCTATTTGGACATTTTTAATATGCCATTTTTTAGATACATAAATCAACTTTCTCACTTGTCCTCCATGTTTTTGCTGAATGTTTTAGTGAAGTTATCTGGGGATTGTCCAGCTAATAATAAAGGAGACAGCTTTCTAACAGCATAATCTTGAATTTCATGGAGTTTAGCACCTTCCTTAACAGTCACAGGAGGCTGTATAGTGCATTCTTTTCTGATACGCAGTGGATCATTGTAGGAAAAGGTGGGATGCCTTTATGAGCTTATCAGCCTGGGATAGAATGCCATGCCTTTTACAGATGTCAAATGACTGCTACTGATCTTAATGTGTCATAAATTGGCGAGCGCGGGTGTGAGCACATGCTAGCCATTTGATTGGATTTGTCACTTCCTTGGCTGTCTGTCCATTCTCTCTTGTCACCTGACATGGTTTTCTCTTTCTGTATGTCTTCTGCTCCCTAAACTGGACGGGGTCACCTTTTGACCCTAAGAATTATAGAGAATATTGCAGAAAATAAGTATAATCTGGATCTGTTGGATTTACTCTTCACATCCAGCAGGTGGAGACTGAAATCTTTTTGGACCAGAACACTCTCCAGTTTCCTGTTGCCTGTTTTCAACTCAGTTCCATCTCCAGCAGGGGAAGATCCTTCTGCACCTTCATCTCTTTATGGTCCGAGGTAGTTGCTAACAAAAGTGACAAAGGTGGGTTTTGGTTTTTTTTAGGTTGTAAACTCAACCTTAGAGTTGTCCAACCTTAGAAAATTATTGTGGCCTAAATCCAGCCTTCTCCATGTTGTAGAGTCTGCAGAGGTAACTGAGTTCTGACCGTATGGGGTTTTCCTGTTTATTTCCTCTGTATGTCTCAGAAAAAGAACCCATCTAGTGCAGGAAGATCTAGGTCTGTAGCTGTGTATGGATCAATCCAGTGCTTATGCCGCCTTCTTATGCCTTACTAGCTGTGTTTTTCAAGTTCAGGATGTAGGTTTGGTCCCCATGGTGTGTGTGTGTGTTTTTTTTTTTTTGTTTTTTTTTAAGAAGCTGGTTTCTGAGAAGTCTGTGGAAATTGGCTAAAGCAGTATACACCAAAACTATTTGAAGGTGAAGAGATTTCTCAAGGGGTCTTACTTTCTTTGACTTGTAAGAAATGAGTCGCCACCTTAAGGAAAATGCAAAGCCAGGTGGTCACTAATTCCAGTTCGACCTAATTCCAGACAGTTGACAAGAAGGTGTGAGTATCAGTAGGGAGAAATTAGTATTGGGGAAATTAAGTTTAGGTTTTCTAATGACCCAACCACTCCCAGTCTTTATTCAGGCCTAATCTGATGGTATCCAGTTTGCAAATTAATTCTAGTTCTGCAGCTTCATGTTGGAATCTGTTTTTGAAGTTTTTTTTTGTTGAAGCATTGCCACTTTTAGGTCTGTTATTGAGTGACCAGAGAGATTGAAGTGTTCTCATACTGGTTTTTGAATGTTATGATTTCTGATGTCAGATTTGTGTCTATTTATTCTTTTGCGTAGAGACTGTCCAGTTTAGCCAAAGTACATGGCAGAGGGGCATTGCTGGCACATGATGGCATATATCACATTGGTAGATGTGCAGGTGAACGAGCCCCGGATGGTGTGTCTGATGTGGTTAGGTCCTATGATGGTGTCCCTTGAATAGATATGTGGACAGAGTTGGCACCGGGGTTTTTCCTCGGTATCCTGCTGTTAATTGATTTATCTCATTAGACTGATCTCACACTTGATAAAGCAACCCCCATCCTTTCATGTATTAATACCTGCTCCTGTATTTTCCACTCCATGAATCTGATGGTGAGTTCTAGCCCACGAAAGCTTATGCCCAAATAAATTTGTTAGTGTCTAAGGTGCCACAAGGACTCCTCGTTGCTTTTGCTGATACAGACTAACACGGCTGCCACTCTGAAACCTACCTTCAAGATGGCTTTCTGTATTTTGAATAGCGTAGTTCCTGTTGCTTAACTTATTTCAGTGTGGACTTCTGATGCGTGACGTACCTGTGCCTGAATCCTGAGCTTTAGGGCCCCCCTCTAGGTTTGAGAAAGTCTCAAGTCTCCACGACCCATTCTGTCTTAGGCTTTTCTGAGGACTTGTCTACACTGGCACTTTACAGCGCTGCAACTTTCTTGCTTCGGGGAGTGTCGCGATTACATAAGCCACATAGATAAGTCCTGAGACTGATGGGAGGGCCATCAATGTTCTTTGTGGTGTAAGGTTTGGTCAGATATGGTGAGTTTTTGGATAGGAATGAGATTGAAACTCACTAACTCAATTTTTTGCAGTCTACGAACAGATGTCAGATGGTGACATCCAGCCACTACCATCTTGGGTCAGATTTGAACATGTGACCTAGAAATAAAAGGCCCCGTGTCCTATTAAAAACCCACATACTAATACTGCTTCCTATATGCTGTCAGATTCATTTCAAGTTCCTAGTTGTAATCTGCAAAGCACTCAGTGGGCTTGGGTCCTGGTTATCTTGGAGACCATTTCAATCTGCATTCCAGGATAACAGCTATATTCAGGGACTCTGAAGCGGACAGAGCCTAGGGCAAAACTGTCTATGGGTGAGAGGAATTTCCTGGCAGCCTTTAGCTATGGAAATCCATTCTGTGAGATAGGGGACTGAGCCTGCATCTTACCACCTTCAGAGTGAAATGTGAGAAAGGTCTCTTTACAAAGGACTATCTGCAGTGATAACTGGGATAGAATGCTTCCAGGGAGATAAGGGAAAAGAGAAGAGAAATTCCACATGCCCAGTCCCCTTGATGCATCCACTCCCTGAGTATATTTGAGGCTTTAATTTGTTTAGATAACTGACTCCTTTCTGTTACTTCTGCATTTTTGTTTTCCTTTTGTATATGTCCTTTGTAACATGTCCTTGTCCCATCCCTCTAGAAGTATCAGTATTGTTGGCAGAAGCTAGTGTTGTGAACATATGGTAAGGTAATCAGTTGTTAGAAGTGTTGATTATCTTGAGCCTGGTAGACTTCAGTGATAGTTTCCAAACAGGCATCCCTCCCCTCTATTCCTTGGATAGAAATAAATACTTTCTATAAATAAAAGTCCAAGCCATTTTTTGGATTGCTGTTACTGAAAGAATGTATGTTTAAATATTTCCTTAGAGTTAGAAGCCTGAAATATGTCTAAGATGATAAAAATTCTTACCAAAATGTCTCTCTCCCCTCCCCCATAAAATTCTTAAAGACTGGTGCACAGCAGAGGGCTTGTCTACACTATGCAGCTTTTAGCCACAAGGCTGTGTCAACACCACCTTGTCGCTAAAACTCAGCGAGCGGCGTTAGTTTTCACAAAGCCGCGTTCACACTGCCACTTGCGTCGGCAAAACTTTTGTCTTTTGTGGGAGGGTGGGGGGGGGGAGCGGCGCTTTTTAAAGTACCTGTGAAAGACAAAAGTTTTGTCAACAACAGATAATTATTTCCATGAGTGTTTGACCTATGTATTTGTCAGTGCCACCATGGTTTTATATGTAAAACCTCTCCCAAAACTTTTAAAAACTTTTTGTCTGATAAGCATCATTCCTGTATGTGCTTTACAAGTTGCTGTGTGCAGCATTTAGATTCCTTACCAATATTAAGGAGGTAATTCATCCTTAATTGTTATGTTCCTGATGCACCGAGTCCTTGCAGGCTTGCGGTGTGATTTGCAATCTCTTAAGAGTCCTACGTCCTTAACAGCCATCTCATACATCTCTGTGGTAAGACTCACCACTTTTTCATCTAATTTGACTAAACTGGGCTTCTAATTCTGCTGTGAAAAGTTCCTTTTTTTTTTATGTCCTGAGCTTGTAGTTTTCTGCTGGTCCATAGTAGGGTGCCAGTGTTGGTTGGACGTATTCCTGGAGGTTTCATCACATGACATAATCTTCAATTAAAGATCTTTAATTCTTCGAGATTCCAGGACAATCCTGGAGGGTTGGCAACCCTAGTCCTTATATTAAACTACTGTGTGAGCCTCTTGCTGACCAGAGCTTTTTTAACCCAGGAGTCCTGGGGAGACTGCAGGTCTCCCACAATGTGCTTGAAGTTTGTTGGAAGGCTCTGTTCTGAGATGTAGGGCGTTTTAATGCCACCTTTTCACCCCGGGAGGATTTAATGGGGAGACGCACTAACTTAAAAGGACTCTACTCTAGCTTAGTATGAAATGCATGGTCACTCCAGCTGTAGCCACTCAGTTGCCTTCTTGTGGCTGGCCCAAAGAGATGGGCACAGTGAAGAGAGCTTTGGTTCAAGTGGGTTGAGGTCTTTTTTTAATACAGCAGTGCCTATGGCCGGACTGAGAAAGGGGCCCCATTATACCAAGCCCTGTACAAACAGAGTAAGAGACAATCCCTGTCCTGAAGCGTTCACAATCAACTAGTCCAGTGTTTCCACTTTTGTAGACAAAGCCCCTGGTGGGCCGGTTTGTTTACCTGCCCCGTCTGCAGGTCCGGCCGATCGCGGCTCCCACTGGCTGCGGTTCGCTGCTCCAGGCCAATGGGAGCTGCTGGAAGCGGCGTGGGCCGAGGGACTTACTGGCCGCCACTTCCTGTAGGCTTAAGCCTGGGGGCTGCTTTCTTTGGGGCTGGTACTCACCTGCTTTGCAATGAGGACACGGGTTAAACTCCTTCAGTGCTGATAGTCCTCAAGTGCCTTCCCACAGATTCCCCCCGCCCCCCCATGTGCCCAGAAAGAGAGACAGTTCACGGGGAAAGAATTACAGAGCGGCTTAGCTTGCTGTAAGATGAAGCTGGGGGTCTGGGATCTGCCACCAGGAGTCCTAGTAACACACATGGGGGACTGCAGTGCCAGTAAGGACGCGGTAACCCAAGTATGGCTTGGCAGTGTCTCCTCACACCTGGGCTAGCTGATCACCTGGGTTAACTCTACAGTCAAGACTTACCCCAAAGGCCATCTGCCTGAGGGGCAGAAGGGGAAGGAAGGATGCTATATGGATCCTAATGCTCCAAGGAGGGGGTCTCCTCAGTATAAGTTCTGGGTCTAGGGACTGCTGGGGGTGGGGAGTAGGCCTGACTAGGCCCCATATTACCTTCTTCCCCAGATGCAGCAGGAGGTCAGTGTTTGAACTGCTTTCTGCCTGTGCTGTGGCATAGCTGAAGAGCTAGAGTTCTAGTCTAGGCCCCTGCATTAGGGTAATGGCGTTTACATCCTTGACTTGCACCAATGGACTCTTTTTATAAGTGACTGGTTTAGGTCTGGGTGTTCCTGTTTCACATGAACTAAGTGCTATGTAACTAATTGGGCAAACAATCGAAAGAACAAGGTTATGTAAGCTGGGAAGTTGTCTTGTTTGGATGAGTTTGCCCATCTTGTCAGTTGTTCACTTCGGATTAGTCTCACACCAATCATTAACTCTGAGAATTACTCATAACTCTTGGGTGACAGGACACACCCATGCCTTCGCCATGCAGCACAGCTCATATACTTGCTCTTGTACAGGTAAAGGTCAGTTTCTTTGCTTTGAAGCAAAAGAAAGTTCGGCCTGTTCATGTGGGGTTTTTTTTTGTAAACAGTGGGAACAGTATGCTTTTGTTAGAGGAAGGGAAGTCCGTGATTGTAAGGTCCTGTTTCATTAGGCAAACTGTGTTTGTCTTGGTGCAGAAGAATCTCCAAAATATTTGACTATGCAATGGATTCCCAAACATTTGTTAGTGAAAATAATGGATCCCATGCTCCTTCTAAATACAGATTCTTTTTGTCATTTTCAGAGTGCACAGGCAGTCGGTGTGATCCTTCTGCTCCCCAAGGAGCACTTTGAACTCAGGGTTGGCGTCCGTAATGGGATTAGCCTATGTAGCCTGAAGGCTGCTGTTGCATTTCCTACTTGATCCAGACTTGTATTAAAAGGGAGAGAGTCTAAAACAAAGACAGTACGTGTTAAGGACTCCTAGGGTCATTTCTACTGGTACTCTCTACTGGATAGGTTTCAGAGTGGTAGCCGTGTTAGTCTGTATCAGCAAAAAGAACGAGGAGTACTTTTGGCACCTTCGAGATGAACAGATTTATTTGGGCATAAGCTTTCATGGGCTAAAACCCACTTCATTGGATGCATGCAGTGGAAAATACAGTAGGAAGAGAGAGATAGATAGATAGATAGATATATATATATATATACATATACATATATATATATATATACATATACATATACAGAGAACATGAAAAAATGCGTGTTGCCATACCAATTATAATGAGACTAATCAATTAAGGTGGGCTATTATCAGCAGGAGAAAAAAAAACTTGTAGTGATATTCAGGATGGCCCATTTCCAACAGTATTTCCCCATGCTAATTTTCCCCCTACTGTTACTCACACCTTCTTGTCAACTGTTGGAAATGGGCCATCCTGATTATCACTACAAAGTTTTTTTTTTTTCCTGCTGATAATAGCCCACCTTAATTGATTAGTCTTGTTATAGTTGGTATGGCGACACCCATTTTTTCAGATTCTGTGTATATCTATCTATCCATCTCCTTCTGTATTTTCCACTGCATGCATCCGATGAAGTGGGTTTTAGCCCATGAAAGCTTATGCCCAAATAAATTTTAGTCTCTAGGGTGCCTCGTTCTTTCTACTAGATAGATCACCTTCAATTTGTCTCCAGGATAGGATTAATACTTAATCTGCCTAAAATAAATATATATTTGCAGTGTTGTGGTCTCTGTTTTAGGGCATGCTCATGGCTTAAATGTAAGTAGGCAGAGATGTGAGCTCCATTTTTTACATTCATCCACATGATGGATAGATGTTGTTGTTTTTTTTTTTTAGAGTTTTTAAAGGACATAGCAATCCTTAGGTAGCATATTCCTGGTTTGTGATGGTGGTTTCTCCCATTCATTTTTTCTGCACCGGTAGTGAGGATAAATCTGCCCATCCTTTTATCTTTCTGTAGGTGCAGGTTTTTATCCTCTCTGTAAGTCTAGTCACTTTGAGCGACGGGGTGAGCAGTTGGCTCCCTGAATTTGCTGTCAGGACTGGCTGGTACTGCCAGTGGCTGTCAGCCATTCTTGCTATCCCTTATTTCTCCTTGCTGTTCCTGAAGATGTTGAAAAGCACGCCTGAGTTCCCCACATCACAGGCAGTGAGACACAAAGTCACTGCAAAACCTGGATGTGCTGTATTGCAGCATTCTGCGCTGCTTGCCACCAGCCTGGCCAGGAAATACGCAATTCCCTTACTGCTTGTTCTGACTACTGAAAAACCATGCTTTCCCCTGCCCCAGATTTACAAGGTGAGATTATGAACCAGTGAGATGCAGCTACTAATGCATTTTTAGGATGGTTTGAACCAAGCAGCTTTCCCCTGCCCCCATTCTCCTGTGTTTGAGTGTAGGAGCAGTTTTTCAACAGAATCGCTCTAATTGGTTACTGTGGACTTCCTTGCCATCTCGAATCCTGCGCTTCTGTTGAATACAAAGTTGAAGATTGTTTCCCTGCTTCTCTGCAGTATGGTGTGTGCGTGGGGGTAGGAGGAATCACAGTGCCTGTGTTTTGTAGGTGTCAGTAAAGCTGCATCATGACCAGCAGCTAGACACCCAGCGGGACGCAGTGATAGCCTAACAGTGGGATATGCAAAGGTATTTTTAGTGCACATGGGTTCTGCACCAGAGATACGGTAAACTCAGGTCACGGTGACATTTTTACCTTAGGAAAACAATGCAGTTGCAGTGTTTTTCTGTCAAGAATATTCAAGCTAGGTTTTTCCAGCAGTGCTGGGGTAAAGCGGTTTAATATCTGTTTATTCCCTTAATAGTTCTGGAAAAAACTTCAGTGAAATAGGCTTTCTCGGGGCTGTCGCACTTATGTTGTACTTGGTACTAACATAAAGTGGAGGTGGCCGAGAGAGGGAGAGAGAGACCGATATGATTGTGGTTCTTTAGGTTAGTCAGAAACAAGAGTTCATTATTCCAGTTTACCTGGACAGCTGCATTCTTACCAAAGACATGAATTTCTCCCCTGGCTCAAGGACGTGTCATGGTTATAAAAAATAAATAAAAAAAAAAAATCCTTTACCGTAGCAGCATCCGTGTATCAATTTCCTTCTCACTTGAATGATCAGGTTTGAAACACTTACAGTCCTTAGTACCACAGGTGGACATACTGGCGGGGTTGATGTAACCCTTCTCCCTTCCGAAATACATTGATTTCATACATTTTGCTTTGCTTGCATGGGGTCCTGTCTGGCACTTAGATCGGTGTAATTTATGTCGCTCAAGAGGTGGCTTATTCACATCCCTGAGCGACACAAGTTGTGCTGACATAACCTGTAGTGTAGACAAGCCCATAGTGGCCATCGATGTGCATAGCTGTGAAGAACTTTTGGAACCTACAGGATGAGGTGCTATAGATATCCATAGTTCTGCTCCTGTTAGATCTCTCCCCAACTGAAGTTGGTCCAATAAAAGATATTACCTTACCCACCTTGCATCTCACCTCAGAAAGCAATGATGCTTAGGGGATCTCGGCCCTATTCTTTCAAACAAATACCCCAAATCAGCTTAGCATGGATTTCTTTGTTAATCATCAGTGGTGCCTTTTACATCCCTTCTTCCTTGTGTGGTCCTGTTTGCCACTAAATGTTTTAAAGCTTGTGAATCATAAATGGCAATATTTTAAATGACAATATAACAAGCACCCATCAGACGAGAAGACATCATAATCTGAAAGTCCATAACAATTGTGCCTAGCAGAAAAATTAAACATGTAGACCTATTACACTTAACTGTAAGATGTTCATCTATTAAGCAAAGTAAATCCAGGCATTTTCACTGTAGAAATGTCATGTCTGTCTGGAAGTAGCATGTCATGATCATTCCCGAATTCCAGTCAGTGTGATGTGTGGTGATTCCAAGAAAACCCCTGATTGATTAGCATTAGCGTTGGGTAGCAATTTGTTGTACTGAGAGTTAAAATTTATCCCTTTAATGCAGACAGCAGGGGTGAGTGTCAGTGCAACACATTGCTCTGTCAGTTTGTGTTGAGAGTCAGTTAATTTAGCTCTGGCCCTGTTTCTGAGCTTTTCTTTTCCTGCTTCTATTCTCTTTTAGTATTATTGTAACACCAGTTTGTCACAAAATGCCTTTTCCTATTTTGCCAGATGGGTTAGAAATTAGGGCTGACTGCTGTGCTTCTACAATTTTTCTCTCCTTTAATGAAACGTTGGTATTTTTTTCCTGCATTTTGGCTGGATTTTTTTTTTGTAAGTGTAAAACTCCATGAACGTTGTGTTTTGTGAAAGTACGGATCACATACACTTGCTAAAGACAGGTGTGGAGATGCAGCCTCTTATGACATGGGTATGTACCGCCCTGGGTTCTGCCTTTGTTTCTCTCTGGGTGGGTCTTAAACTGACCCACCCTGATGCCAGTATCTTCTGGGTTGAGGTGATTTAGTCCTCTGGCTAGATCAGCCCCTTTCTGGGGGTACCCAACAGTCCAAAATAAACACAAAGAAATGTAAACTTTCCCCTTCCTTCAGAGAAATCCTGATAGGCATCTGTCTTCCCCTGTTCCTGGCCCCAGCCACAATTCTCCCCCACAGTGGGAGCTCAAAGTCTGCTGTCCCTCCCAGCGAGCCAGCAACTGAGCCGGACTCTCCCTTTTTAGTTCTTCCCTTGAAGCCTGACACCTGCTCCAGGTGTTGCAGATCACACTTAGTAGGAGATGGAAATCCATCCTTGTGCAGTTCAACCTGTGTATGGAAAGGGCTGTGTATGCAGGTTGTTCTGTAAATAACCAAAATTATTTGACACAGAAAAAAACAACAACAAACCCACGTCTCTAGTCTTTGTCAGTTGGATGAATGTTTGGTAGCATAGCTCCCACTCTGAACAGTCTATGTTGAAGTTTGCACTAACTTTCCATTCTCTGATAGTGAGGGTGGTCCATGTGAGACCAGAGATTTCCGGCTATCTCTTTTCTTCTGATAGAGCAGATAATGTTCACTACTTAACTTGCAAGTGCTTACTGTGTAATGTTTTTAGGGGATGGGTGGGTTGGAGTGCTTATCACCCCATTGCTGCTTTCCTGCCTTTGGAATTTAGAACTGGTCAAGGTTGATTGAAAGCCTCAGGAATTTGACAGTACAGAGGTCTCCTTTGTTTTTTTGCTTGCATTTCTAAAGGAGGCTTACTGATAGTGCCTAAACCTCTAGGAACCAGTTACTCAGTACCCTGTATGTCCACTCTTTCTTTACCTCTCAATACGGTAACTCTAAATAAAACTCATTCATGTAACTTACTTTTATATGGACTAACAAAAACACCATATTCAGTAGAACGTCAGAGTTATGAACTCAACTACACACCTCATTTGGAACTTGAGGTACACAATCAGGCAGCAGCAGAGACCAATGAAAAAGAGGCCAGTACAGTACAGTACTGTGTTTAAACGTAAACTACTAAAAAAGGGAAAGTTTAAAAAAAGAGATTTGACAAGATAATGAAACTGTTTCTGTGCTTGTTTCATTTAAATTAAGATAGTTAAAAGCAGCATTTTTCTTCTGCATAGTAAAGTTTCAAAGCTGTATTAAGTCCATGTTCAGCTGTAAACTTTTGAAAGAACCACCATAATGTTTTGTTCAGTTACAAACATTTCAGAGTTACAAACAACCACCTTTCTGTAGGTGTTCGTAACGCTGAGGTTCTGCTTTATACTTGATGCTCCTGTTGGCTATAAATAACGAAAATCACAGACATTTTGGCTTTGTCTAGTGGGGAACCTCACTGATCTAGACTTTTCCATGTTATAACTCGTCTTTCAAAGGGCTGATAACTATCACCAGATCTTGCAGAATTAACATTTTATATTCGTAGGGGGAAAATAAGATTTTACCCTTTCAACTTGTCTGATTTTCTGGGGTCTGATTCTGAGAGGTGCCGAACATCTTAATTCCATTAATGTCTGTGTCAATGGAGGGTCCCTCGCTCTTTGTAGGATGATGCTTTTTGTGGTGATGGCATGAGACATACTAGCAAATACATAGAAAACAGCTAATGCTGGAGCTATCATTCTACTCCATTTATTTCTCTTTTTAATCATATGAGTCTGAAATGGAAATTCAGATCTGATTAATTCTTAAGAGTCTAATTTTTTGTCAGTTAATAAAATCGGCTTGTGTGTATATTCTGTGCTCAGAAAATTCAGATAAGTATTTAATTTGAAGGCAGATTTTCAGCAGCACTACCCTTTGAGGCAGTCCTTGTGCTTTATTCATTGAGAGCAGAGTGAGGCCAGTGTTAAGCACTTAAGAAAAATCCCACCTGTAGAGGGTAGATTCTGCTCTGTGACATTCACAGGCACCTCCGGTTGAAGGCAAAGGGAGTTGTAATAGAATGTTGAAAACTTTCATGAAAAATGTTCACTGTATTTTGAGCAGCTCCAATTACACTTGCATATGTGAGGGGAAAGGTTTGGACCTACAACTTTTTCTGTGAAAGTTATGGTTTTGAACCATCACAGTCTGCTTTTCAGCTGCATCATGATGATACAAGTTGGAGATATTTCAAAGGCCCTTAGTTCATGTGGAAAACTATTGAAATGGACTTTTGTGTTAGAAGTGGTCCATTTGACTCAGATCATATATAGACATTATTGCAGCTTAGCTTGTAGCAGCAGTTGCATGCTCCTTCAAAATTGCTAGTCCAAGTAAATACCAGGAAGCTGTGGCTTTCAACATTTATCATACTCGTTTTTAAACCCTTTACTATGGTATGTTCAGTGCCATTTAATGTCTACATGGTATGAAGTGCAGCATACGTTGTAGGTACTAGAGTAGTAAATTCCAGCAACTTCCCTCACTTTTTAGATAATTGGATTTGTCGGTGAAGTTTCTCTGAAGTTTTGTCAAACATCTGATGGGGGAAAAAAAAATAAAATTCTTATAACTTGTTTGTATAGTAGCTTAATACAAACTGTGTAACAATAAAAGGAAGATATAATCTTGTTATGGAGGTTTAAGACAGTCAGTATTTTTAGGACATTTGCTGTGACTTGAGGTCCAGCTGTGGTTTACCTTCTTCAAGTGCTTGCTCATGTCTATTCCATGCTAGGTGTGTGCATGCTGTGTGCACCATTGCTGGAGATTTTTCCCTTAGTGGTATCCATTGGGCCGGCTCTAGTGCCCTATGGAGCTGCATGCTTATGCACCGGTATAAGGGGTGCTGTTGGTCCCGCACCCTCTGTTCTTTCTTACCACCCGTGACGGTTGCTGGAACGACCCTGCTTGCTTCGGCAAGACTTCTTCCTAGTGGTTTTTGGACATTTTTTTACATTTGTAGGTATCATAATGTAGTGTATATAGTTTCAAGTAGTTCCAGTGTATATAGTTATACAGAAATAGAAAGACCCCAAGAGACTGGACCTTTTCGGAAGAAAGGTTTATTCCATGGGTAGCCTCCAACTGCTTGTCTGCAACCAGCAAGCTTTGGTGGAGAGAAATGATTTTAATCTATGGGACTCTCTGAATAAATTCACAAAAAGAACAGGAGTACTTGTGGCACCTTAGAGACTAACATTTATTAGAGCATAAGCTTTCGTGGACTACAGCCCACTTCTTCGGCTGTAGTCTACGAAAGCTTATGCTCTAATAAATTTGTTAGTCTCTAAGGTACCACAAGTACTCCTGTTCTTCTTTTTGCGGATACAGACTAACACGGCTGCTACTCTGAAACCTGAATAAATTCAGGCTCCCTGCCCCAACAGTCAAGACAGAAGTTCACATCCCTTTTGGAAGAGGGTAAGAACTGGGCCAGGGCCTCTCTCCAGGTGGCTCTGGATGTTTTTGTCTCGATGGCCCAAACATTGGCTTCCGTGGTCACCATGAGGCGCTGTTCCTGGCTCCAGTCCTCTAGTCTTCCCCAAAAGGTCCAACAGTCCATCCAGGACCTCCTCTTTGAAGGCTCCTCTCGTTTCTCGGAGCAGACACACATGAGACTTCATGGACCGAAGGACTCGAGGGCCACTCTACTATCATTAGGCCATCTGCTTCCAGAAAGCACTTCAGGCTCCAGCAGCCTCCTCAGTTCTCGGCACCTCCAAGACAGGAGCCCTACAAAAGAAAAGAGAGGGCTTCTAAATGGCACCGACCGCTTCTACTCACCTCAGTCAGGGTCTTAAAGATACTCTGGTATGCCTAGGGACCCTTCTCACAAACAACTCTTCCTCCAGGAGGTGCAATCCCTCTTATGTATGGGGGTTGTGGAGTAAGTTCCTCAAGACTTGAGAGGGAAGTGGTTCTACTCCTGGTATTTCCTAATCCCAAAGGCCAAAGGGGGCCTCCAGCCCATCTTCGACTTGCGTAGCCTCAATAGATATTGTAGGAAACTGAGGTTCTGCATGGTCTCCCTAGCCTCCATCATTCCCTCCCTGGACCCAGGAGACTGGTACACTGCCCTCGACTTAAAGGATGTATACTTTCATATTTCTGTCTTCCGTGGCCACAAAAGATTTCTCAGCTTTATAGTGGGTTAATGCCACTACCAATTCACCACCCTCCCTTTCAGCCTATTGGAAGCCCCGTGGGTTTTCATGAAGCGTATGGTGGTTGTAGCCGCCTTCCTTAGGTGGCAAGAAGTACAAGTCTATGTGTACCTTGACGACTGGCTGGTCAAAGGCCGGTTGCAGGTTCAAGTACAGAACAGCATCAGCACGGTACAAGCCACTTTCAGGGCGCTGGGCCTGATGATAAACTAGCAGAAGTCCACGCTTGTTCCGGTTAAGCGAATAGAATTTATTGGGGAAGTGTTTGATTCGACCCAAGCCAGGGCCTTCCTGTCTAAGGCCCGTTTCCAGACCATGTCAGACCTGATATCCAAGGTCATGGCACACCCAATCATGACTGCTCGGGTGTGCCTCAAGCTACCGGGTTGCATGGCTGCTTGGAGTCCTCCAGATGGGGCTAGTGTCAGTTTACTTCCTGAATAGACACCTCTTGGACTCAGTGCTCACGGTCCCTCCCCTGGTCTTTCCTTCTCGGGAAAGATCCAAGTTCGGTAATGATGGGGGTGCTTTGGGTTACCCCAGAGCCATCGGTATCCTTAATCTTGGATGTGTCAGACCTAGGGTGAGGAGCCCACCTCAACAACCTCAGGACTCAGGGCCTCTGGTCCCAGGAAGAACTCTCCCTGCACATAAACATCGGTGAGCTCAGGGCTCAACACTGAGCATGCCAAGTGTTCCTGCATCAGATCTCAGGCAAGCTGGTACAAGTCCTGACAGACAATACTGCGTCCATGTTCTATATGAACAAGCAAGGAGGGGCTCGATCTTCTGACCTGTGTCAGGAGGCCATCCATGTATGGGACTTCTGTATGAGACGCTCCCTTCCTCTCGAGGTGTCACATCTCCTGGGAGCCAGGAATGTGTTGGCGGAGCACCTCAGCAGATCGTTCTCATCTGACCACGAGTGGTCCCTTCAGACAGAGGTCACCAGATTTATCTCCCAAAAGTGGGGGCCTCCCCAGGTGGACCTGTTTGCCACCAGGGAGAATAGGAAATGCCATCAGTTCTCTGCATAGGCATAGCCCAGGATCCTTCTCAGACACCTTTCTGCTCTCGTGGGGAGGCCACCTACTGTCCACCTTTTCCCCGACCCCCTTGATTCACAAGACTCTTCTAAAAATCAAACGTTACAAGGCAAAAGTTACCTGATAGCACCGGCGTGGCCATTGGTTTGGCACTCTCCCGAACTTCTCTGTGGCAGGCCCACTCTCACTCCCACAGGACCTGATTTCACAGAACCACAATGGGTTACCTCACCAAACCTTGCCTCACCAGACCTAACAGCAGGGATGCTGCATGGCTGAATCCGGAAGAACAGGCCTGCTCGAAACAAGTTTGGCACGTCTTGCTAGGTAGAAGAAAGCTTTCCACCAGGACAGCTTACTTGGCCAAGTGGAAACATTTCACTTGTTGGGCTTCCGAACATAATCTCTCTCCCTCGCTATCGTCCCTTCAGTCTATATTGGACTGTTTGCTCCATCTAAAACAGCAGGGCCTGGCCCTCTCATCTATTAAGGTTCTTCTGGCAGACATCTCAGCCTCCCCTCCTGCCCCCCCCCCCCCATGAACGGCAGATCAGTGTTGTCCCATGGCCAGAAGGGTCTCTGAGATCAAGGTCCTTACATCTGAACCACTTTAGAGGGTGTTCTTCAGGGACAAAGTCCAACTGCACTCCCATCTGGCCTTCCTGACAAAGGTGGTGTCACAATTCCATAACAACCAGGTCTTCTATCAGTCTTCTTCCCAGAACCTCAGGAGAACTCTGAGGGACGACGGCTTCATTTGTTGTATGTTAGTCTTGCCCATGCCTTTTTATATTGAGAGAACTAAACCCTTCTGCAAATCTGCACCACGCTTTGTAGCAATAGTAGAAAGGATGAGAGGGCTGCCTCAGAGGATGAGAGGGCTGTGTCAACCCAAAGGATCTCGTCCTGGATAACCGCCTGTATTCAGGCTTGCTACGAGCAAGCGAATGTTCTGCCTCCATCATCATAACGGCCCATTTCACAAGAGCACAGACTTTGTTAGCAACGTTCCTCGTGCAGGTCCCAATCCAGGACGTCTGCAGAGACACAACCTGGTCTTCGGCGCATACCTTCGCGTATCACTATGCCAGACCCAACAGGCCCGAGACGATGCCAGTTTTGGAAGAGCAGTGTTGCAGTCAGCACATCCGTCAACTTTGAACCCAGCTCCTGGGGTACTGCTTGTGAGTCACCTAGCATGGAATGGACATGAGCAAGCACTCGAAGAAAAAATGGTTGCTAACCTTCCGTAACTAGTGTTCTTTGAGATGTGCTCATGTCCATTCCATGACCCACCCTCCTACCTCTCTGTAGGAGTGTGACAGTGAACCCCATAAGGCTTTATGGGGTTGGGGTGCTTATAAATGTATGTATGACAGAACTGGAATATGTTTTGTGCTGCCTGTGCCATGTAATATAATCTCCATAAAGGTTATGGTCTACTATATCTATTCATTCTATTTGTACGTGTATATAATTTTCTACTTGAGGTTAAGAATATGGGCTGTATGCTGGCTTGGTTTCTAAGTAAGTTTTGTGAGGCATTTAGTCAGCTTCTTTAGGAAGGAATTCGCCAGGTTAAGTACCTGATCAGGAAACACTTGGGGAACAATGCCTCTTGGAATGCTCCAATCCACATAAGTCTTCCTGGAGACATGCAAGATACCATGTGGACAATGGCTTTGGCCTGTAAAGGCTGAGTCATGCAGGGACATGTGACTTGCCCAGGTGACTCCAGAACTCCATCTTGGAGCTGGACTTTGCAAAGGAGGGAGGAGGGGGGTCTCCACCCACAAGAGAGAGTCTATTTAAACCTGTGGGAGATCCCTCTATTGTGTCTTCAGCTGGCTAAAGAAGGAGCCTCTTCACCCCCCCAGGATACTTGAAGGAAACGGAAACAGAGGACAGTAACCACAGGGGTTGAGTGATTGCTGGAGCCAGGCTAAAAGGAGATTAGCCTGTAAAAGGGAGCATTCTGGAACTGGTGAGGAATTTATCTGTATCTAGTTTGATTAGACATAGATTTGCGTATTTTATTTTATTTTGCTTGGTGACTTACTTTGTTCTATCTGTTACTACTTGGAACCACTTAAATCCTATTTTCTGTATTTAATAAAATCACTTTTTATTTAGTAATTTACTCAGAGTATGTATTAATACCTGGGGGAGCAAACAACTGTGCATATCTCTCTATCAGTGTTATAGAGGGCGAACAATTTAAGTTTGCCCTGCATAAAGCTTTATGCAGGGTAAAACGGATTTATCTGGGTTTAGACCCCATTGGGAGTTGGGCATCTGAGTGCTAGAGGCAAGCACACTTCTGGGAGCTGTTTTCAGGTAAACTTGCAGTTTTGGGGACAAGTGATTCAGACCCTGGGTCTGTGTTGTAGCAGACGGGAGTGTCTGGCTCAGCAAGACACGGTGCTGGAGTCCTGAGCTGGCAGGGAAAACAGGAGCAGAGGTAGTCTTTTGCACATCAGGTGGCAGCTCCCAAGGGGGTTTCTGTGATCCAACCCGTCACAAGGAGTTACTGTCAAGAAGGAACTGAGAGGATGTGGGGCCGGCGGCACCCCTTCTAGTGGTGCATAAGCTTGTGACTCCAGGGGACACTAGAGCTGGACCAACAGATATCACTAAGGGAAAAATCTCCAGCAGCAGTGCATGGAGTGCGCACGCACCTAGCATGGAATGGACGTGAGCAACACTTCTCGAAGAACAAGTTACGGAAGGTTAGTAACTGATTGTTACTGGATCTTCTGACCAAAAGAAAAATCTACCTGAGCAGTCCAGTGGCTACGGAAACTAGTAGCAAATTGAGAATCCACATCTAACTGTGTAAGGCTGTCAGCTGTTGCAAAGAGCTCAGTGCTATCATTTTTCTCAGTTAATGAAGCATTAAGGTTAGTTTACATAGTGATAAATATAATAATTATTGTAGCTATGGCTCTGTGCCCAAGTCGCCTTGAAAACTGAACACAAAATCTTTTTAATGGCATCATAATGGTATTTATAAGTGCTACAGATTTCCTACCGTTATCTATAATAAATAATGCACATTATTTACCAGTGAACTTGTACCACTTGACAGTATGTATACATACAAAAAATGAAACAACTCATCTTTCATCTCCTGAGAAACTAAATGTTTTTTATGGGAACTTTCTCCACTTAGACAGCGTTGCTTTGTGGAAATGCATTAGTAGATACTTTGGTTAAAGTTTGTGATTACATTAGAGGTGTGTGTGTGTGTGTGTGTGTGTAACAGAATGAAAAACACATACTGGGCTCTGGGGAATAGGACTGATAACCCAGCTCCCTCCTGGCCTGGTATCATTATGTGTTTTAACTTCTGTTTTGTAAATAATCCATTTCACAATAATACACAGACTTCACACAGCATGACTTCCTTCCCTTCTCCTGCTAAAACTCCCAAGGGGAAAAATTCTTGCCAGTGTGAGATGCTTGTTTGTGGATTCTGCTCCACTTGACAAACTATGATTTTGTTTACTGTGAAACCCACTCCTGGCAGGGTCAAACATTTAACCACAGTAATCAGCAGGAAGTTGCCTGGACCAAGATTCAACAAGCAAGAGAAAAGCTGGCTTTTTTTGAAGGGTGCGTGAGCAGCTCCAAAAGATGTACTTGAGGAAGGTTATTGAATTGATTGAAATGTTACTTAAAGATGAGGTTTTGGGGGTTTAAAAAATTTAATAAGCAAAAAAGCCCACCTCAGAAGAAATATGTGTAAATTACAGACGACCTCTTAGATCACTCAAGGTTGAGTTCTAATTTTATGGTGTCCTGACTCCTGAGAGGTGCCGAGCACGCTCTGCTCCTGTTGAACTTGGGGGAGAGGATTCTAACGGCCCCACAACTCAACAATGAGATGATACCCATCCTATCAGTATCTAACTAAAACAGAATAAAAAGCCACACGTCTGTAGAAATGGCAATTGGGCTGTCTTATAGCATCAAAAGGAAAAAAACGGTGTGCTCCTCGGAACTGCTGCAACAGCACTTCTCCCTTCTTGCTGTCTTTTTTAACTAAATTTTAACTTGGATTATAAACTATACAAGCAAAACCTGCACTATTGTCCAAAGCATTTGCCATGTTAGTTTTGAAAAGGATATACTTGTCCATAAAGGGGATAGCACTAGACTTTTAACCAAGTGTTGTCCTTTCCTCCATTTTGGAATCTTTTTTCTTTTCTGGCGTGGGATGTCAGTTAATGAGGGAGATATGAAAAGGCTTGTGCCTCTAAACTATGAAAGCTTTTTAGGTGCCTTAGTGCTTTGTCTGTGTGTAACAGAAAGCTTATGAATTACCACCTCCTCGCAAGTTCAAATAGTAGTAACAAGGAGGTTCTAAGTCGGATTGTATTTCTACTATCTACTTCAACGATTCCTTCCTAGTGTACCTGAAAGTTTCTTTGGCCTACTGAATTCTCCACAGCTGCTTTAGTTCAGTGCATGAGTCACCAGATTTCTTTGGTAATATTTACTTTTATATAGCTTTAACAATTGTTCCTTCTGAGCAAGGACTTGAAGATACCTCCCCCATGTACACCTCTCATTACACAATATTGAAGAACAGTAGTTACCTTGACACGTCTCTATTTTGCCCAAAGAACAAAAGAATTAAAATGTCAGCTGTGAAGCAAGAATTGGCAGTCACTTTATCTGTCTGTATCCTGAAGAGTGTCTTTCTCAGAGATTAGCCCCAAAACAGCCTATTAAGTGTGAAAAATTTGTACATCCCTTGAGACATTCCTGATGAAGCATTTGTCATATTTCTGCCTACAAATAACATTTCTTGTTTTTTCCCAGACATAATGTACTGTATTTGCGTGTCTATGCACACTCATTTAAGATGTTTAGAAAGAAAAATAAATGCACAAAAGGCAATAACAACTTTCATGTGTTGCTCATGTTTAATAATGACACTTTGGTATGTGTTAATGTGATTAATCCAAGGAGACACTTGCATTGTTCTTTTCAGTTACAAATATATGTACGTTTCTTTTGGTGGTGGTCTTCTCCACTCCCCACCCAAAGAACTCCCTACTAATTTATGGAGCTAAGTGATTCAGAATGATGGGTAGACATGATCTATAACTCAAGTTACTCTTTTTTAGTTGTTATTTATGCTGTATTTATAGAGTTAATTAAAGGCCCCTTCAACCAACATAAGGAGGCCAGATTTCATTTGGTAGCAGAGTTTGACATTTTCAGATACTCTCTGCAGCGGAGGGCTGGCTTCTTGTCTTCCTGTAGCGAATAGAAAAACTGAGTTGAATATGTTGTCATGTTGTGCTGAGCACTGCAGTGCTAGCTCTTTCTCCTTCTTTCTTTCTTTGTCTTGCACAACTGTATAGACAGAAGCACTGTGAACACAATTAATGATTTTGTTTTGTTCTTCTGGATTTTCATTCGAAGTTGGAGCCTGGTAGAATGTTGGCAAGATCCCTTTATGCTACTTTTCAAAATTTGGACTGAAAAATCGTTTTCAGTTTTGCCTGGTGGCAACTGCAATTAATTCATTTGAACAGTGTTAAAAGATGTCTTTTCAGTCTTTGGGATTGCTGTTTCTTCTGAACTGTGATTAAAGCTCTCTGAAATCTCACTTTATACCTGTGCATGCCCCTTTCTTTGTTGTTGTGGGTCAGTTCTTACATAAATAAATGTATTTATTCATGCTGGCTGGTAGAAGGACTCTAAGGTTGGGATTGAGGGTTTGTACCATAAAAGTGGCAGGAGTTCCAATCAGTAGTGAGCATCAGAAAGGTTCCATATTTAGAATAAAATAATGTTAGTTACAGGAAAAGTACGCCTGTTTGAGACTATTTTTGCATCATCCTTGCTGACCTGTCTTTCTCCTCCTCACCACCACAGGGTGTGTTGGATTGACTCTAATCTTCCCTCCATCTTAGGTGAATTTATGCTTTGCTAGACTTTCCCCAAAAAGATTTATTCACTGTTAAAGTTCAGGACTGGAGTCTGGGACTTGAGTGATATGGGCTGTGTCCCTAAAGCTCAAGCTTCAGGGTTTTAGTTGGCCACTGGCGAAGGATCCTCCCACAGTGTATTCTGGGAGGGTATTTTTTTTTTTTATAACCTTCCTGGGAAGCATCGGGGATGGCCATGGCTGGAGATGCATATAGGCGGGGCAGGCTGGGGCCTTAAGTGTCATCAAGCATTCTCTTTCTCAGGTGCTTGGCTAGTTGGTTCTTGTTTACATACGCAGAGTCTAAATGATAGCCATATGTGTGGTCAGGAAGGAATTTTCCCCAAGTCATAATGGCAATGATCTTGGAGTTTTCTCACAATCCTCTGTAGCATGTGGTTGCGGGTCACTTGCCAGGATTATCTGGGTGTATCTCACTTATTTTCCCGCTATTGTGGGGCGGGGCCTGAAACACTGGTGCACCTCAGTCCCTCCTATTCTCATAGTCTAGTCTCCTGTCGGCTATAATACCTTGGTATCATTTTAGCTGTTGGGTTTAGTGTGTGGGTGCTGGGAGGAGTTGGTGGCCCATGATATAAAAGAGGACAGACTGGATGATCAGGTGGTCCGTTATGGCCTGAAACTCTGACTGTGTATTTGGGTGTGTCACTTCACTTTTGTGTGCCCTTGCTTTTCCCTCTTTAAGATGAGATAATATTCCCGTGAAGAAGAGTCTTTCTCTAAGTGCGAAGTGTTTACAGTTTAAAGGTAACACTGCTCTACAGCCAAAATGCTTCTGAAATAAATGTAGTCAAACTTTACTAATTCTGGGTCACTGAGAATGAAAATGATGCTTAAAATTGTTGATTGGCTCTAGTTTTCAAAATATGCTGTTGGGTCAGTGTATACGACCCTTGACTTGGGAATGGCGGACGATAAGTGAGTTAAAAGGGAAGGGATCTCAATTTAAACCAGAAATGACTAAAATACACCTTTGACTGGATCTATGAATAAATATATGACTGGGTTTGGACAGTACTTGCTTTTTAGGCAAAACAATGAATGATGCAATCTGAAGCTGGTATTGCATCATACATGATATGAATTGCATCATGTTATTCCTAGAAGTCATGGATGATGCAATCATAACGAAGCTTACATCACTCTGCTGAACAAATTGCCCTATATCAGCTCTAGAAATCATTCAGTGTCGTGCTCTTATTTGTCAGAGTTTGATTTTGCAAAGGGACACATTTCTGTTTAGCCAAAGTGAGCAGAGATGCCTCGTACTTGTGTGAACAGTGCAGATAACTTCTGCTATGTTTGTGGTGAAGTGACTTTTGCATCACAAAAGCGCAGTATAACCACTATGGTTAAGAAAGCCTATCACCTTTATTTTCGCTGCAAAATTGGAGGTCGCGACAAGAGGTGGGCCTCACACATATGCTGCAACACTTGTGCAACAAATCTTCACCAGTGGTTGAACAGGAAAAGGAAATCTATGCCTTTTGCAGTGCCAATGATTTGGAGAGAGCCAACAGATCATACCAGCAATTGTTACTTCTGCAGGGTGCCTCCAGTTGGGAAAGGTGTGTCAAAGAAGAAAAAGGAATGTTTGGATAATGCACAGTCCACATCAGCTATACACCCAGTACCCCACAGAGAAGGACTGCCGGTTCCTGATGCACCAGAATCATTCTCACTTGAGTCAGACGAGGAAGAGGATGAAACTTCTGGTCCTGAACCATCAATGTCACAGGACCCACGTTTTCTCCCATCCTCCTCCTCTGAACCACACCTCATAACAGAAGGTGAACTGAATGACCTTGTCAGGGATTTGGAACTACCCAAGAGTAAGGCAGAGCTGTTGGGCTCCAGACTACAGCAGTGGAATCTCCTGGCAGGTGATGTTAGGGTTTCCATGTTCCGTGACCGTCCAAAGGCTCTTGTCCCATTCTTCTTCATGGAAGGTGATCTTGTAGCCTGCAACAACATGGATGGTGTGATGGCAGCCCTCAACATCGTTCGCGATCCAGATGAGTGGAGACTGTTCATTGATTCATCGAAGACGAGTCTTAAAGCTGTTTTACTGCATAATGGCAATGTTTTGCCATCAATTCCAGTTGGTCATGCAGTCCATATGAAGGAAACCTATGACAACATGCAACAACTTTTGAGGTGCATAAACTATGACCGACATCAGTGGCAGCTTTGTGGCGATTTGAAGGTTGTTGCTCTCTTGCTTGGTCTGCAGACTGGATACACAACGTACTGCTGTTTTCTCTGCGAATGGGATAGTCGTGCAAGAGATTCCCACTACATCAAGAAAGATTGGCCGCTCCGACAGTCATTGGAGCCTGGGAGGAAAAGTGTTCAGCATCCACCACTTGTTGAATCAAGGAAGATTTTTGTTACCACCCTTACGCATCAAGCTGGGTCTGATGAAGAACTTTGTCAAGGCCATTGACAAAACACAAGCAGCTTTCAAGTACCTCCATGGAAAATTTCCAAGGTTAAGTGAAGCTAAGATAAAGGAAGGTGTCTTTGTTGGTCCTCAGATTCGTGAACTTCTTCGAGATGATGCATTTGACCATGCACTGCGTGGCAAGGAAAAGACGGCATGGAAAGCCTTCCAGTTAGTGGCAGTAAATTTTCTCGGAAACAAGAAGGCAGACAACTACAGGTTGTTGGTGGAAAACCTCCTCAAGGCATACAAAAGCTTTGGTTGCAACATGTCGCTAAAGATACATTTTTTGCACTCTCATCTAGATTTTTTTTTTTCCCACCGAACTGCGGAGCAGTGAGCGACGAGCACGGCGAGCGATTTCACCAGGACATTGCAACAATGGAGAAACGCTATCAGGGCAAATAGAGCCCATCAATGCTTGCAGACGATTGCTGGACAGTGACAAGAGATGCTCCATTTAATGAATACAAGAGACAAGCCAAGAAGCGCCGAGTAGACACTGAATAGGACTAAACTATGTACCTAATAGTTTTTTGCCTTGTGTTTCATAATAAATTTTATTTATATAACCCTTTTTGCTGATTTTTAAAGTGTTACATAAACAGGACAGGTGAAATATTATCATGTAAAGCAACCATAAACACATGAAAAGATCTAGGTTTACAATTTATGATTAAAACTCTACTATCTACACAATATACATAGACATAAAATGTAAAAACTTAAGTATCTTAGAAACAGTAGCCAATCAGTTGTTTTAATTGTCATATTTGAATTCAGCACATCAAAATACATAATAAATAGCACATTTTATCTCTGAAGCAGACGACTTCTCAAAAATTGTAGACCAGTGTAATAGGCTGGTTAATCAGGATCTCAATCATCTACTACTTTGCAGTGCAATAGAGATGCCCCTATGCAAACAATAACTTTGCCATGAGAGAGAGATTTCCTGACTCTCAGGAATGTGTTCTTCCAAATTATATGTTTTGTATGAAACATTTTCTAAAGAAAACTGAGGACGTTTGTATTCCCAGTTCTCTGTATTGTGTGTGTGTGTGTGTGTGTGTGTGTGTGTGGGGGGGGGTCTTCTGGAAAAATAACCTGTGATGATGTGAATGCTTGACACTATGTATCTGTTATCTTTTTGCTGCCATATTAGAAATAAATAGATGTTCAATTTGCATATTTAGCACTCTTTCTGCCATCAAACGACACCTTTTTCCCACAATGTGATTAGCTTTTCATTACTTGGTAGGGCTTTTGATTACACAATGATTTTATTTCTTTATTACTGGGTGTTTCTTTCCTTTTAAATGGAAGAAATTGATCAAAAAATTAAGATACATAATACAGGACTATTCAAGAGAAACTTGTATTTTTCTCTCTCCATTGGAGAGATTTTGGGCTCAACCATAAGACTAAAGAGAAGCTTTCTCTAAAGAAGACAGGAAAATTCATCAGCATCGTTGGCTGCTGATTTTAATAACTGAACTGCATGACATAGAGCAGTTGTGCAGAGGCAAGTGCAACAAACTGTAAGATGGAAAAGGGAGATAAAAACATGAAAGCAGGTATAGCTACTGTAAGTACTGTTTGTAGAGGCAGCGTGTTCTAGTGGTTCAAGAACAGGGATGGAAGCTAGGAAATCCCAATTTAATTTCAGCTAGATCATTGATTTTTCTCCGACCTTAGGTGAGTCATTTAGCCTCAGTGATTTAGCCTTACTGTTTTACTTTGCAATCTGTTTTCCCATCTGTAAAATGGGAGTGATGTTTGCTTAAAATACCTCATAGGTGTGTTAGGATTAGTTAGGGTTTATATAGAATTTAGGAGAAGAGAAGTACATAAAAATACTACTGTTACTAAAACACCATATGCACCCCCATTTTGGAAGTTTCAAAAGTATCAAAGCACTGGAAAAAATAATCATAAACTGATACAGCTTGATTTAGAAATACTAGAATATTCCCAAAGAGCATATAAAACATCTGGATAAAGAGTAATACCCTAATGAAACTGTAATACAACGGGAGCCTTTACCATGGTAAATATTGCTAATACACATTTCCATCAGTGTGCATGTGTGCTTATTAGGAGCAGAGATATTATATAGTTGCATTTGAGTGAGAAGAAATGTATGTTGTCAGTTTCAACTTCTGGACAGAGTTCTTACAGAGATGGGTAGTGCATGCAGATTGAATAACTTCTCTGAAATACTTGCCATCCAATAGGGATATTGTTTCCCTCTGAACAATGTAGTAGTGAGGGTTAACTATCAATGGAAAATTGGTCTGATTCTAATGGTTACCTCTGAGTTTGCTAAGTAAGATCTGTGAGATGAACTCCTTTCCCCTACCTCTTCAAAGTTTGAAGTTTTACAAAATACCTTTAAAAAAACACATACTTGCTAGGACATAAGATTTGGTGGGCTGTCAACTCACTGGCTTCGGGGGGAATCCTTCTTTCAATGTTGTATTTTCTTGTCCTTTTTTATTGTGGTGTCCCATGTACCTGGGGTACTTGGGGGAGAGAGGGCTTTTGTACATAGAAGGCCTTGGGTGAAATTTTCAAAAGCATTCAAGTCCCATCTTCAAAAGTGATTTAAGACTCAAACTGCTAAGCCCTTATTGACTTTCAGTGAAACTTAGAACAAGTTTCATTTTGGAATTCCTTAACCCTCTTTCTGTTGCTACTCACTACACTACACTCTGGGTAAGAAATAACATATGCTAAAAGCTAAGGGGTACTACTCCTTTACTCTGAGAACTAGGCCAGCCTTACCCTTAGGGGTGGGACAGACAGTTGCCTTGGGCAGCAAAACGTTTAATGACTGTTTATGTGAGTGACTGCGTGGGGTGTACATTTTCCATTTTGCCTTGAGCAGCAAAATCCCCTGAACCAGCAGAGCCTTAGTGTGGAGGAAAAACAAGTGGCTGTCTGCCCTGGAAAGTGGGAGTTGCCAGAAGAGGGTGAGCTGAATTCATAAGGCTTCTAGGTTCCTTCTTGGAAGTTTGTTTACATTTTTCCAAGTCCAATTAAATACTTTCGCCTCCACGAAGGCCATGTTTGACCAGGAGGATGTGAGCCTCCAGTAGATTTGCAATGGAAAAAACAAAACGAACCCCCCCCCAAACCAATACTTTGTACTCACCATGGACCGTATTGTGTCCCAAGAGACTCGTTGGTGACTTCTGTTTCTAAATTGATGTTATGGTGTGCACCATATTTGCGCTTCACAAAATGAAGAAAATGGTGATCTGCGTCTCCCATACAGTCTGATTTTAGTTACCTTCTTTGGAGTAAAAATGTCACTCTTCTGCTTGCTCACTAGGTGAGACAAAGAATTTTTTTTTACCAAAAAACTATGTATTTGACTCTCTCTCAAAATTACATTAAAGGTTTTTTTTAAAAACGGCACCTTTGTTAATAACTGAAGGTATCTGTACCATGTATTTCAAAGTACAGTGACAAGATCCCATAAAAACTTTTTTTCTTAAGTGTCAGGTTTTATGAAAAAAAAAAAAAAACCAACCAACCAAAGAACACAAGAATCTAACACAGAGATAAAAATGAAAGACCCACTTTGAATGCAAGGGAGTTAAGAATTAAGGCTGAAACTCTATCTTCTACTCTAGATACCTGAGGTCTTTGAAACGTGGTGGTCTTGCAAACCATTTGTGCTACAGTGCTTGAACACAATAGGGGGTAGAATAAAAACAGAGTTGTAGCTTTAGCTCTGAAGTCAGATCCTTGACATTGTTTGCCTGTGTGTGTATGGAGGGGGTTAATCCTTCTAGAAGAATGTCAGAATAGAAATTCCAGGAATTCCTGAAACTTGGCTCTCATATCCTCAATTACCTTAACTTTAGCTGATGTGTGGCTGATATCCAACCTGGTAATGGTTGTAAACGGTAGGAAGGAAAATTTAAATTAAAAATTAGGGGAGAACTTTCACTGTCAAACTGTTCTACTAATAATCTGTTTTGCCAACAGAGGTTGAGTGAACTTGCCAGTGGATAGATTCAGAGGGTAGATTTCTGCTAACTAAGCCTCCCAAAAGCTTTGGTTTGAATACCTACCCACCTATCTACCTATCCTATCACGTGGTCTAAAAATTTGGTTGGAACTTCTGTGAAGTTATTTTCACAGCATTTTCTGTAAGTATAGTAGTAGTAACACCTAGCTCTTTTCATCCATAGAGCTGAAAGTGCTTTACAGAGGAGGTCTGTATCATTATCCCTATTTTACAGATGGGGAAAGATATTGATGGGATGTGACTTGCCCAAGGTTACCCAACAGGCCAGTGGCAGAGCTGGGATGATAACCCAGGTCTCCCAAGTCCCAGTCTAGTGCTGTATAGCCTCTGATTCTACGTGAAGCACAGTGTGTGTGGAAATGGTTCTAAAAAGAAAAGTTAATCAAATGTATTTTTTTAAGACTACAAGATGATGTTTTTATCTGAACGAATGTCCCTATTTCTAGACTTGTCCCCACTCTTTTAGAAATCAGTATATAGAACAAATCCTGCCAAAGTGCAGGGGATTTGGCTAGGGCAGGGCAATGTCTACGCTAGAATTTTCTCCCCTAAAATTTCCCTCTGTTGCTACCCCGGCACAATTCTGTTCACAGCAGTGAACAAGCACAGTAATCTAGGCGAGGTGCTAATAGCCTCTCAGATATTAGCTGGTTTATGTGACACAGTGCTTAAAAGCATTGGCAGCTGCTTGGAGACCTGCTACCATTGCTAGGTGCTAAACCAGTAGGGAATCTAAGGAAAAAGCTAGTGCAGACACTGTGTGAGACTTGCGAAGGTGTTTTTTTTGTTTGTTTTTTAAACAAAAGGTTCAGCAGGTGGGCTGGCTGTTCCCAACTGATTTCATTAGCTCTTCGTACACTTCTTTTCCCCTCTAAGTGAATAACTTGGTCCCCACATTCATTTTTATTATAGGATCTGTATAATATGACGTATGAAAGCACTGTGCATGTTTTTTTTTTTTAAATGAGGCCACTTATGAAAGTTGCTGTACATTCAGCATAACCACGAAGATCAGGATATTTATTGATTGATTGCAGAGTTGTTGTAGCCACCTTGGTCTCAGGCTGTAGGTGGGTGAGGTAATACCGTTTATTGGACTAACTGCTTGCTGTTGGTGAAAGAGAAATTTTGAACTATACAGAGCTAAAAAAGAGCTCTCTTTCACCAACAGAAGGTGGTCCAATAAGATATTCCTCACCCACCTTCTCTTTATTCTTTTTCCTGACTTTTTTAAAAAAAATCAAGAATATATTTAAACTCAGATGAGCAGATGGTAATTAAGATGATAGGTTGAAACCTAGACTCTTGGAAGCCACAGGTTTCTCTTTCTGAAGTTGGTAAATTGGTACATACTAGATAGTACTCACTTTTGGTTAAAACCTTGAAAGCCAGGGACCTGTCTACTGAGTGTGGATGTTCCGTCCCACAGAATGCTTTAAAAACAGAACAGTTTTCCTTGGTGGCATTTGTTTCTCCTGCTATTTCGCTGTGTGCCGAAAGCCAGGTGGGTGATGTACCTTTCCAGCCTAAGTGTGTATTTCACCCTAGCTGTATTTCAGTAATGTGTATACAGTTCACGAAACATTTTAGGATTTGTTGGGATGAAAGTAGTTATGAATATAAAAGCTTATTACATCTAGATGAAATTTTCTGAAATTTCCTTCATCGGGGGGAGGGGAGGAAGGAGGTGAAATCTTGAAATGTTTGAGTTGCCCCCCATTTTTTTTTCCAATAACCCATTCTTTTTACTATCCCAAGGTACATCTACCATGGATCAGGTTTTAACTTAGTGTGGCACTGAGTTCAGAAATTCTTGTTGTGCATGGTCTTTTCTGCCTTCACCCCTTGTTTAGGCTTTATTACCAACTAAAGTTTCTGAAGCTTTAAGTTTAAAGGGAGTGTGAGAACTTGAGATGCAGAGCTCATGTCTCACTTTACAACTCCTTTGTAATCAATACTGGAAATCAGATCACTGTTGAAATGCAGGAGGAATGACATTCCATTGCTAGTCAATAACACACTTAGCTACTGAACTTGCTTCACAATAAAACCTTCCATAAACAAGATTGTTTTCTCCACCGTGTATCTTATTTCTCTTGCACCACTTAACTACAGAGAAGAAAATATTCTATACGGTATATCTCAAAAGAAATCTCTCTGAACCAAGCTTTGACACTAGAATTAAAATATTTTGTCTGTGAAAACATTCATTTAAGAGTAGCCAAAATCAGTAATGTGTTTGACTAAGTTTATACTTTTGGCTTTCAATACATACTGCGTATTTAAATGAGAAAGATAGAGGCCTGATCTTACATTGCTTAAGTCTCTTTTGCTAATTTGATCCTGTCTGTGTTTATGAAGGTTGTGTTTTGAGAGCATGGGCGAAGAACATGGAGCCAGGTCTTCTGTATATAGTGGTAGACATTGGCAATTAACTTGGCAAATAAATACATTTTCTGCCTTTTATTTTCCTGTGGGGAAAACTGTTGGAAGTGGGGAGCAGGGGGGTGGTGGAAAAGCAAGGAACGTTGTAATCTGATACCAGTAAAACAAGCTGTTGTCTTTCGGCTCCCATTGATATTTGTTGCTAGCAGTACTGTAATATCAATTTAAAAAAAAAAACGCAACTAAGGAGTTGATTATCCTGTGAGGATGACATAGGTGGCTTGCTGCTTTCAAATAGAGGCATATTTAAAAAAAAACAACAACCTTCTTCAATAATTTTAACTGCCCTGTGTCTAGTTTTGGGCTCACGTCAGCTTGTGTAAGTCCTGCATAAACAAAAGACATTGCTTTTTTGAGGCCAAAACTCTTTTAGCTATGAAGGGAGAGGGAAAGTGGAGATGGAACAGCAGCGTCCTTTATGGCTGTTGTGCAAATGCAGGCTGTGTCCTACTGTTTGGTATTTGCAGGGAGAAGGGCCCTGCTGTAGGGAGGTCTTTTTAGGCAGTTGTGCTTTTTATTAAGGTCGGTGGTGTTGGTTTGGGGATAACGAAGGGGGAGGAGGATTTGGGATTAAAATTAATTGACGCCTGGTATGTGCTATATATAGCTGTGAAATAATGCATTTGGTTCAAGAGCAGCTTTGCTACCTGAAAATAGAAAATAATCCAGGAGTGAAGCTGTGTCTCACCATGCAAATTTTGTAAATAAAGGAACCTTGTCTGAAACATCAGATGAACCTAGGAAAAGTACAGGGCAACCTTTGCCTTCCATATATGATCACAGGCTTGTGCTCAACTTCCTCCTTCTAGGATTCCAGTATTTTCTGCAGTTGAGATTAAAAAAAAAGACTTTAAAACGAATGAGAACTGGAGATGCTGGCTCAAAAATGAAACACAACAGAAAACGGTGCATTCAACACAAATGTTTACGTTTTGTTAATTCTGTTTATTTGGCTCTTATGCCTGTAATGAAATTAGTTACACTTAATTTAGTTCTAATTTGCATAGTTTGGTGGTACTGAAAGAACCTTTTTTCGGGTTACTTTACTGCTTTTATCAACCCAAATTTGGAAAAAAAAAATAGAATTGAATTGAGAGAGAGCCTGTGCTTAATATTTTCCCATGTTGAACTTGATTTCTAAATAATAATTTTCCCTTATTGAAACCTCTGAGGTTTGCTTTTGAAATTGTGAATGTTCTTTTTTGTGGAAAAATACTGCTTGCCCTTGCCTTGCATTTCTGGTAGGGATGTGTGAGGTTCAAAACCAAAACATACACCTCTCCCCACCTCAGAGCCGTGGTAGTAACCTCCCTGATATGAATAGAAATGTTATTCATGATTTTTTTTTTTTAATTTAAAGCTTTTTCAGTTTACATATTCCCCTGCTAGAGCATCGCAATTGGAAAGTGAAATTGACCCAATGTATTTTTCTTGCCCAGTAAAAAGAAGAACAGGAGGACTTGTGGCACCTTAGAGACTAACAAATTTATTAGAGCATAAGCTTTCGTGGACTACAGCCCACTTCTTCGGATGCATATAGAATGGAACATATATTGAGGAGATATATATACACACATACAGAGAGCATAAACAGGTGGGAGTTGTCTTACCACCTCTGAGAGGCCAATTAATTAAGAGAAAACAAACTTTTGAAGTGATAATCAAGCTAGCTCAGTACAGACAGTTAGATAACAAGTGTGAGAATACTTACAAGGGGAGATAGATTCAATGTTTGTAATGGCTCAGCCATTCCCAGTCCTTATTCAAACCGGAGTTGATTGTGTCTAGTTTGCATATCAATTCTAGCTCAGCAGTTTCTCGTTGGAGTCTGTTTTTGAAGTTTTTCTGTTGTAATATAGCCACCCGCAGGTCTGTCACTGAATGACCAGACAGGTTAAAGTGTTCTCCCACTGGTTTTTGAGTATTTTGATTCCTGATGTCAGATTTGTGTCCATTAATTCTTTTGCGTAGAGACTGTCCGGTTTGGCCAATGTACATGGCACAATCAACTCCGGTTTGAATAAGGACTGGGAATGGCTGAGCCATTACAAACATTGAATCTATCTCCCCTTGTAAGTATTCTCACACTTGTTATCTAACTGTCTGTACTGAGCTAGCTTGATTATCACTTCAAAAGTTTGTTTTCTCTTAATTAATTGGCCTCTCAGAGGTGGTAAGACAACTCCCACCTGTTTATGCTCTCTGTATGTGTGTGTATATATATCTCCTCAATATATGTTCCATTCTATATGCATCCGAAGAAGTGGGCTGTAGTCCACGAAAGCTTATGCTCTAATAAATTTGTTAGTCTCTAAGGTGCCACAAGTCCTCCTGTTCTTCTTTTTGCGGATACAGACTAACACGGCTGCTACTCTGAAACTTTTCTTGCCCAGTCTTAGTGAAAGGCCAACTGAAAGTATAAGCAATGAAAAGAGCACAACATTTATTTCAAGTTTTAGCTAATGATCTGCTACGAGTAACATAGGTAAAGAATTTAATTATAAATAGCAGTTCTTAACACACAGGAGTTCCATACAAGAATGTGATACCTTATTTTGATGTCCTTTGCGTATTTGAATCTTATGGAGGGTGGACGACAAATCAGCTTAATCTAACAGGAAAAACAATCTATAATATACTGAGAATTTTAGTTAACATGTAATAAATGTCTCGCATTTTTAAAGCATGTACTTATCTTTTGGCAAAATAATACTTTGTCTCGCGGAACATAAAGGTGCAGATGGTTAAGTGACTTGTTCAAGGTGTCACAGTCACTGGCAAAGCTTTGAACTAGAACCCAGATTCTTGACTGACTCCCTGTTCTTTGCTAAATCTTTACTTTTCACATGCGCATGCTCCAGCAGTGAAGACTAGTCTAACTTGGCAATATATTGGAATCCTGGAGAGTAATTATGTGATTTCCACCTTAGGATGTCGTTTACCTTTAGCATATACTGGATGCTTTCAAAGAGCCCCCATAGTATGAGGTGTTAGAGTATAGTTGTGCTGAAGTGATGGAGACAGGAGTCATAGGATGTGTGGTTTGTAGGAGGAAAAGGTTCAGAATGAGGGAGTTGGTGGCAGGGGGATGACACTGTTTTCTGAAGAGAAACTCCAGTTACATGTTGTAATGCATCCGTGTAAAAAAATAAAAACATAAGTAATAATAATATGTCACTGCAGCACCATCTTCTGAGAATTCTGGGTCATCAAGCTGGGGGGGGGTGTTTGTGTGTTGAATTTAACTTGATCCTACAACACAAAAGTGCTACCTCTACTTTGCTCATCGGCTTTTAAGGCAAGCATGGGAAGCTGTAGGAGTGTCATAGTTGCTGTTTACGGGATTAGAGTAGGTATCTAGGATTAGGGTTTGTCTTTTTGCCCGGTAGAACAGTTCTATAATGCACTGGTGGGGAGATAGGATGGACAGAGAACTGTCACAGGGGTTTTGTGCAAACCACCGAGTTCCTCCTGACTTCCACCTGTGAAAAACAGGCCCACTCAGCTCCTCCAAAGTTGATCAAAACACCCATGAGCATGGTCAGCAACCATTTATTTTGTAACAAAATGTGATGATGTAAATTTTTCATTTTATAACTGAATTGTGTTGATGCCACATACTCCCCTCTCTTCTTGCACGTAGATTACACCAGTGTGCATAGCTGAAGGTAGGATTTAAAACTGCCAACATTTCAACTGAAATTAAATAACTTGTTTAATCTTTCATAGATTCATAGAGTTTAAGGCCAGAAGGGATCATTAGATCATCTAGTCTGATCTCCTGTATATCTAGGCCATTAAATTTCAACCAGTTACCTCTGAATTGAGCACAATAATTTGTTTGACTAACACCATGTGATGTTTGCATTTTGTTGTAACATTGGTAGCATCATTTGTTATGTTTAACATAAAACATTAACCAGATTATTTTGGCAGATCCTCTATCTAGATAAGTTTCTTGGTAGGTCACTCAATTACAGACCTAAAAGTTGTAATTATTCAACAAAAACCTTCAAAAACAGACTCCAATGAGAAACTGCAGAACTAGAATTAATTTGCAAACTGGACACCATTAAATTAGGCTTGAACAAAGACTGGGAGTGCATGAGTCATTACACAAACTAAAAACTATTTCCCCCCTACTGTTACTCACACCTTCTTGTCAACTGTTTGAAATGGGCCACCCTGATTATCACTACAAAAGTTTTTTTTTTTTTTAACTCCTGCTGATAATAGCCCACCGTAATCAATTATTCTTATTAGTTGGTATGGCAACATGCATTTTTTCATAGTCTCTGTATATGTATATCTATTTATCTTCTTACTGTATTTTCCATTGCATGCATCTGATGAAGTGGGCTTTAGACCATGAAAGCTTATGCTCAAATAAATTTGTTAGTCTCTAAGGTGCCACAAGTACTCCTTGTTCTTTTCACTCTGAAACCTGGTAGGTATTGTTTTTCATAGGATACCAGGAAACTTTTTTTCCTTAACAAGTTAAGGGATATTGCATCTTTGCAAAGATGTTTTAATCATAGATTTACCATTAGATGTTTGGAGGCTTTCTGTCCTGACAAACAAGAAAGAATGTCTCCCTAATTTCTAATCTTTTTAGAAAGCTGAACTTAGAAACACAGGCGTTGCTGTCTCAGCAGTTAAAATCATTATACATTTGGATGTAAATTAGAAGGCTAGTTCCTTTTTGGTTTATTATAACACTAATATACCAAAAACAAACAAACCAAAACAACTCCACGTGTGTAGCATATTAACAAAAGCTAGCCTTGATGTATTATATACAAAAAAAAGTTAGGAAAATGTTCAGTTTTGTAGTTGAGGACTCGAGTCAGGAATATTTTGTACACATAACCATAGCGCTCTTCCTTGTTGAGCGACTATTTCTCAGCTTTCGTCTATACATACCAGTGCTGTGTATTATTATTCTGAAGCCTATGTAGTCCATTTGTCACTTACATGAAAGTTATACAGTAAGATAAGGATCGGCAACCTTTGGCACATGGGTAAGCCCCTGGCGGGCCGGGATGGTTTGTTTACCTGCAGCGTCCACAGGTTCAGCCGATCGCATAAGAACGGCCATACCGGGTCAGACCAAAGGTCCATCTAGCCCAGTATCCTGTCTACTGACAGTGGCCAATGCCAGGTGCCCCAGAGGGAGTGAACCTAACAGGCAATGATCAAGTGATCTCTCTCCTGCCATCCATCTCCATCTCTGATAAACAGAGGCTAGGGACACCATTCCTTACCCGTCCTGGCTAATAGCCATTAATGGACTTCACCACCATGAATTTATCCAGTTCTCCTTTAAACGCTGTTATAGTCCTAGCCTTCACAACCTCCTCAGGTAAGGAGTTTCACAAGTTGACTGTGCGCTGCGTGAAGAAGAACTTCCTTTTATTTGTTTTAAACCTGCTGCCTATTAATTTCATTTGATGACCCCCCTAGTCCTTGTATTATGGGAATAAGTATATAACTTTTCCTTATCCACTTTCTCCACATCACTCATGATTTTATATACCTCTATCATATCCCGCCTTAGTCTCCTCTTTTCCAAGCTGAAGAGTCCTAGCCTCTTTAATCTTTCCTCATATGGGACCCGTTCCAAACCCTTAATCATTTTAGTTGCCCTTTTCTGAACCTTTTCTAATCGCGGCTCCCACTGGCTGCGGTTTGCTGTTCCAGGTCAATGGGGGCTGTGGGAAGTGGCGTGGGCCGAAGGATGGTGCTGGCTGCCGCTTCACGCAGCCCCCGTTGGCCTGGGATGGCTAACTGTGGCCAGTGGGAGCTGCGTTTGGCCGAAGGTGCGGACGCTGCAGGTAAACAAACCATCCCAGCTCGCTAGGGGCTTACCCTGATAGGCTGCGTGCCAAAGGTTGCCAATCCCTGCAGTAAAACATTCTTGTATAACAGAAAACAGAAAAACTTTAACTGATGGTGAAAATTTGTTGGAACTAAGTTAACTTCACAGATAAATTTCTCACCTTCTGATGTTTGCCTAAGGAATTCTGTCTTGCTGGGTTTCGGAGAAGTTGCATAGTTAGTACATGGCAGCTAACTGAGGGAAGAGAGGTTATAAAAAAAAGTCACCAAATATATGCTGGACCATTATGACAAACAAACGTTTGTACTGTAAAAATATAAGATTTTTTTAAAATACTGCATATGTTGAAAGAATTGAAAGGAGCAGTTAGAATGTCGGGGGGAGATTTTCAAAGGCAGAAATGGGACGTAGATGCACATTGGCTTTCGCTGGGAGCTGAGTGCCTAACTGCTTTTTGTGCTTTGGAAAAGCTCCCATGTAATTCTTGCATCACTTTTAACTATGGTGGTCACTATTACTCCTGGTATAATTTTGATAATACAATAATGGTAATATAAGTTCTTTTGTAACCTATTGATTGATTTTTTTTTAACATTATTTCCTTGTTTTATTATAATGTGCACAACAGGTGGTTTGTGTATTGCTTTTATTTTATTAAACTCGTCTGCTCTACAGAATCTGATTTCTATAATGACTACTTCCTGCTGGTAGTCTAGTTGGCTCAGTAGCTCCAGGTGGCTTTTAAGATTTAGCCATCTCTTCAAGAATTCTGGTTTGCTTTATGGACATATTAAAAGTTAAGACCCTCTCCCACCTTCCACAGGGATGTATGTGTGTATATGTGTATATTCAGCAACATAAGTTCAGTGTATGGGCAACCACTTTGTATATCCTTGGTGTCTTCTAATTTTACCTGACTGAATTTAAAGATATGCTTTTTCTTAGTTTGTAAGTTGAGTTATGATTTCAGAAATATAACAACTATTTTCAGTTGGTGGTTAAAGGTGACTTCCAAAATAATAAACTAATTGGCTGCAAGTAATGTATTAAGTCATATTTTCTTATCACCTGGGTCTAGGCAAACCCCAAGTAGAATTAAATGTTGTCGAAAACTGACACTTCTCTCTCTCTCAGATTTAAGAATGACAAGATGGATGAGGTAGTATCTTTTACTGGACTTATGTCTCTTGGTGAAAGAGACAAGCTTTTGAGCTACACAGAAGCTCTTCCTGAGGTCTTTATGAACGGGTGATTTTTAGAATGGTTGTTCACTTAAAAACATTACAAGGATCTGGCTCTTCTATCAGGCCAAGACTTTTTGTTCAATTATGGCTAATTATACCTCTCTTAAACATGTTCTTGATTTCTATTGGGTTTGTTATTGTGATGATTTCACTTAAGCTCTTGAAAAGGGGAATGAAAGGAGAGTGTGTTTTCTCTGAATAGCCATTAGTTGTTCGTTTTACATGATGAGCTGTGTCGACTTGTATTCCACATCCCTGTTCATCAGCTCCTGCGCATTTGTAATTACTATTTATTTTTAAAGAGCCCTTTAAACCACCCAGATAGGATGTGAATCATAGAGTCTCCAAGTCTCTCCAAAAAGTCACTTGTGTGTGTATGAAGGTAAACTTAATCTGAAGTGAATCCCCTCCCAGGCCCCACGCCCCCTAAACCAACCCTGGGGAGAACTGACAGTATCTAGTTTGTTGAAAAGTATGTTTGCTAAACAGATGTCATGTTTGTGTCTAGGAGTTGATTTTGTACATAACCCTGTAAGAAATCTCTTATGAAAAACAAATAGCCTGACTTCGTTCTGGTCTGACTGACCTTTTTAATAGTTTGCCAGTGTATGTACAGTATATGAACAATATCAAATCACGCTGAATTAAGGTGCTTATGAAACGCCAACAGATTCTCAGGTTTTAAAAGTTCACTTGCTCGATTGGTTCTTCCTAATAATGCCTCCCCTTCCCTCCCCCAGTCTGAATAAATGTAGTCATCCAGTTCCATTTAGGTGCGTGTGAAAACGTTCTTAGTGGTCGGTTTACCCCTCGGGTGGCAGAGAGCTTTTTCTGACCCTGTGAATGGCTGCAACGCTTTTCCGAAATGTGTCAGTGTGCCATTTCAACACATTTGTTAGAGCAGCATTGGGAGCTAACAGTTGCTGGGGCTTGGAAGCATACCTGATGACTTTAATCACAAGCCTCATCTGAATTTTGTATTTTTGTCTCTGGTGCTGGAGCTCTGCGGAGGAGCAGACAGACACTACAGATAGCAAATGAGCCACAAAATAACCTAAGCCACGGACTTGAATTTCAGTTGGGGAAGTAGGGGAGATTTACAGACTCCATCAGCTTAGAAAACTGCACTCCTCTCTGAAAATGTTTTACCTGCTATTGTGACAAGTAGTGCCTAGTGCTACGGTAATAGACTACCCGAGGTTATTTTTCTCTTGTTAAAGTTTTTGTTTTGTGCATTTGTGCATAGTCTGCTGAAGAGGGATCTATGGCCGTGAAAGACCCAAACCCGCTATCTAAGCATCTTTGAAGGGGGCCAGCAACTCTCCCATGGGTACTCTGCTGCTTCTAGGCGGGAAAGGGGTTTCCAATGCAAGTCCACCTGCACCTTGCCCCTCCCTTTCCATTCTCTCCCAGCTAATGAACCTTTCTTAGGCCTTGGCTACACTGGCGCTGTACAGCGCTGCAACTTGCCGCGCTCAGGGGTGTGAAAACGCCCCCCCCCCCCCGAGCACAGTGCTGTAAAGCGCCAGTGTAATCAGAGCCTGCAGCGCTGCACGCTATTCCCCTCGGAGAGGTAGAGTACATAGAGCTCTCTCGCAGCGCCAGCAGCGCTTCACAGCGCTGGGAAGTCCCAATTGTAGCCAAGGCCTTAGCTACTAAATCTGTTTGGGAACCTCTTCATTGCTTCCTGGAATATTTCCCTGGAAGCCATTTGGGTGTTTCCTAGGGAAATCCTCTTGGTTTCCTCCATGGTTTCCAGGGTCATGTTTGCTGCAAATTCTGCCCCCCTCCTAGGGAAAAAAGCACACTCTGCCCAATCCTTCTTGGTTTGAGGGTGTTTCAGCCTTTACTTGTTTTCTCCTCTTTCACACACACTCTTTCTCTTTTCTAACTTATCCCCTCAGTCTCACTCCCCACCTATAAGTACCCACGTATTGGGCTTGGAAATCTTACCAAACTTCTGGTAGCCGGAAGACTACAGATGGATATGGAAGATGGGGCACTGCCCAGGTGAAAAGTCCCTTCCCTCCAAATGTTGGGGGGAAAGAGGAGGGTGCTGCAGTTCTTAACAGATTGCAGTTTCTGGATCTTCCTGTCGGCCTCTGACTAGGAGGTTATCTAATCTATTTGAATTCTTTCAGCCTCCAGGAGATCATTGTCTCTCTGTACCCCTACACAGCCCTGCTACAGCGATAGGTGAGATCTCTACTACTTCATGATTCTACCTCTGAGCCTCCCAGCTGCTGAGTTTTTGGTACCTCTTCTCTCCCATCAGTAGCTTCAGTGCCTGCCAGTGATTATAGCTTTCCCAAGCAGCAGCAGAGTGAAACTGACCTGATCTCTTGCATTTTACTGGTACCCACAGGTTGGCTTTTACTCTGTGGTAGCAGAAGGACCGCAGCTCTGTCTGTAGGCTTTCTACTCAGACTGTTTGTGGAAAGTTATCTTTGCAGCCATAAGTGCTAGCAAATTTTTTAGGTGAGAGCTTAAATTTTGATGATTTATACGGATACATAACCTACCAGGTCAGGAGACGACAGGGTAATGAATCTGTAGATAATTTACATTGCAGATTAAATAATCAGCCTGTCTCTTTGAGAGAACATCTTAGAAATGACATAATTTCCTTCTAGATATTTACTTTAGCTTTTCTCTCTTATGTCTGATTTTTCTGTCTTGGGTAGTGGTCTTTTCTATAAAACATCTACATGGTTTATCCTAGTTTTGAAAGGTGTAGAGGGTTATATTGTATTTGGGGGAGTGTTTTATACTCCATTAGTTTTAAAACTAATTGTAAAAATATTACTGCTACTGGCAAATAGGTTGTAATTAGTTAATACGCAACACAAATGTTAACTTTGTTCTATATTATTTTTTTTTCTTTTCCTACTATTAGAAATTCACTAGCTTGTGGTGATGACCTGAGGGTCGTTACTGTATCTAAGGAGTTGGGGGCATTATTAACTACAGTATATTTAAGGCCTTTGAGTTCCCATAGCTTTGAAGTTAAAAATAATAATTTAAAAAAAGGTAGCATGTGAAACTTTTGTTTCAGCAGAGGTCAAGAGCCATTACTTGCCAATAAATCATCAAAAATGCATTGTTCCAGCTGACAACAGTCTAGACAGTGGTCCAAGAATCCCCTCAGCCCCCCCCCCCCCAATCCATGACGAGACAGTGTTTTGGTAAAGTCTGAATAACCTTACTTTTTTTGGTTTGTCTGATATGAACAGAGTTTTCGTCATTGTTCAGGAAGTCAGAGTGGTACAGTTAACCTTCTCTCGAGGCTGTTGGAAATGCATCAATTTAAACCTTTTTGGTATTTTTCTGAATAAAAGTCTGCATTCCTCAGGGAAGTTGTATAATAATGGGGATCCCTTTTTATTGGAAGCAGAAATGAGTGGTTAGCATAGTGTTAATATTTCTTGTATAAACCTTTGTGGAGATTTTTTAAATAGATCGTGCAATAAGATGAAGCAAAATAGCTTAAAATGCACACTTTTTAGGATGAAACTTTGAAATGCAGAGTTTGTAACACCTTGCTGTGTGGTAACAGAGAATGCCTGTGTTGGGCACTCGGTTAACTTTTCACTTGATAATCATCAGATTGTGAGGGAGGGGATTGTGTGTATGTGGGGTGCCTACCACTAAATCAGTAACGAAGCCCTCCTGCTTCCCTTCCTTCAGGAATCACCTTTCATTGTCTAGAGTTGAAACTATGCTGGCGTGGACTTTGCATATAGGTATAAATATATGAGAGTACTGGTTATGTAGATATTTGCAAGCACATTTATAATTTATACATTTCCCCCATTAACAAGATCTTTTGGGTCCCTGGGGTTGATCACAACCAGCTTGTATGTCTTTGACGATTTTAATCCTTGTCCACACTATTGGTTAAAAGCACGTTAGTTTAAACATGTTGGCTAATATTTTTTAAACTATTTATTTATTTGGGAAATTTTATCCCCTTGCAGCACAAGCATGCATTAGTCTCTCCCATCTTAATAAAACAAAAAAAAAAAACAAAGAAAGCACCACCCTTGATCCCACTTGTCTTGATTCCAGTTACAGCTCCATCTCTCTGTCCTCTCTAAGCTTGCTGAATGCACCATCTATCTGGGTTCCTCTCCTCCAGTTCCATCGTAGACCCTCTCCAGTATAGTTGTTGCGCCTTGCAGTCCACTGAAATGGCTCTGTAATGCAAAACCACAGTCTGTAATTGTCTCTTCCTACCCAAGGCTAGGAACCAGCATTGTATCCTCATCCTCTTTCACACCATCGACTATGCGCCTCTTCTTGAAGTTTTGTCCTCCCTTGATTGCTGTGACTGTATCTTCTCCTGGTTTTGTGGAAGGTGCACAGACTCTGTCCTTGGTATGTCTCTTCTCCCTCTACATCTTAACACTAGGGCCTTGTCTACACTACGAGAGTAGTTCGATTTTACTTAAATCGAATATTTGGAATCGATATTGCAAAGTCGAACGTGTGTGTCCACACTAAGGACAGTAATTCGACTTTGTGAGTCCACACTAACGGGGAAAGCGTCGACATTGGAAGCGGTGCACTGAGGGCAGCTATCCCACAGTTCCCGGAGTCCCCGCCGCCCATTGGAATTCTGGGTGGAGCCGCAAATGCCTTCTGGGTAAAAAAAAAAAGGGGCCAGGGTGCTTTTGGGTAACTGTCGTCATCCGTCCATCACTCCCGCCCTCCCTCCCTCCCTGAAAGCGCCGGCGGGAAATCATTTCGCGCACTTTTCAAGTCATTGACAGCGCGGACGCCACAGCACTGTGAGCATGGAGCCCGCTGCAACCATCGCTGCAGTTGTGGCCGCTCTCAACGCCTCGCAGCTTATCATACAGGTTGCCCTGAGGCAGATGCAGAAAAGTCAGGCGAGGAGGCTACGTCAACGCGGTGATGGCCTGAAGTCTGAGAGTAGCACAGACCTCTCAGAAAGCAGGGGACCCAGCGCCGAGGACATCACGGTGGCAATGGGTCATGTTGATGCTGTGAAACGGCGATTCTGGGCACGGGAAACAAGCACTGAGTGGTGGGACCGCATAGTGCTGCAGGTCTGGGATGAATCACAGTGGCTGCGAAACTTCCGCATGCGGAAGGGAACTTTCCTTGAACTTTGTGAGTTGCTGTCCCCTGCCCTGAAGCGCAATGACACCCGGATGCGACCAGCCCTGACTGTCCAGAAGCGAGTGGCCATAGCCCTCTGGAAGCTTGCAACGCCTGACAGCTACCGGTCAGTCGCGAGCCAGTTTGGGGTGGGCAAATCTACCGTGGGGGTTGTTGTGATGCAAGTAGCCAAGGCAATCGTTGATGTACTGCTGCCAAAGGTAGTGACCCTGGGAAACTTGGAGGCGATCATAGATGGCTTTGCAGCGATGGGATTCCCAAACTGCGGTGGGGCCATAGATGGAACTCACATCCCTATCCTGGCACTGGACCACCAGGCCAGCCAGTACATTAACAGAAAGGGCTACTTTTCCATGGTGCTGCAAGCACTGGTGGACCACAGGGGACGTTTTACCAACATCAATGTCGGATGGCCGGGCAAGGTTCATGACGCTCGTGTTTTCAGGAACTCTGGTCTGTTTAGACGGCTGCAGCAAGGTATTTACTTCCCGGACCACAAAATAACTGTTGGGGATGTGGAGATGCCTATAGTCATCCTCGGGGACCCAGCCTACCCGCTAATGCCCTGGCTCATGAAGCCCTATACAGGTGCCCTGGACACTGAAAAAGAACTCTTCAACTACCGGCTGAGCAAGTGCAGAATGGTGGTGGAGTGTGCTTTTGGACGTCTCAAGGGGAGATGGAGAAGCTTGCTGACTCGCTGTGATCTCAGCGAAACCAATATCCCCATTGTTATAGCAGCTTGCTGTGTGCTCCACAATCTCTGTGAGAGCAAGGGGGAGACCTTTATGGCGGGGTGGGAGGTTGAGGAAATTAGCCTGGCTGCTGATTACTCACAGCCAGACAGCCGGGCGATTAGAAGAGACCAGCGGGAAGCGCTGTGCATCCGGGAGGCTTTGAAAGCAAAGTTCCTGAGTGAGCAGGGTAACCTGTGACTTTCTAATTTTGTGTACAGAGAAGCCTTCACCCCACTTCCAACACACGTTTCAAAATAAAAATAGTTCTACTTTGTTAAAGCACACCGTTTTCTTTAATACTGTTTTCGCGGGAATTTTTTAAAACTGGGACGCAGAGTGTGGTGCGGAGCGGGTGTAGTGTAGTCGCGCGAATGCAGCTTCTAAACTCAAGGACTGACAGGCTCCGCTGCGGTGGGATGGTTCTTTCAACGGAGCCTGTCACCCCTCCTGATACGGACTGTGTGTATGGGGGGTCTATGTGAGTTTGTGGCAGGGGTGGGACGGTTACAGATCCCCTGCTGTGTGGCTCTGTGATCCTGCCTAAGGACCGCCGCTTAAGATCTCTAACTGCCCTCCCCTGCCACAAAGTCACAGAGCAACCCACCCCCCACCACATAACATGAAAAGAACCTCCCAGACTAACCAGGGTAAGTAGTCACTGCATCACTGCACTATGTATGTGCCCTGCTGCTGTGCCTGCCCCCGACTATGTACCCTGCCAAAGGTGACTGTCCTGTCCAATTACCAACCCCCTTTCCCCCCCCTCCTCCAAAAGAACATGATGGAAACAGTAGTTAACAGAAACATATTTTTTATTATCCACTACACATGGGACTGGGAAGTGAAACTTGGACGGGGGCTTGTGTCAGGCGGGAAGGAAAGAACTTGTCAAACTTTGGGGAATGAGAGCCTTCTGCTGCTCGAGCTCTCTGCAGGGGTGCAGTGAGAGTTAGCAGGGACTCTGCCGCCTCTCCTTCTGTGCACTTTGGGTGAAGGGAGTATGGGACTTGGTGGCGGGGGAGGGCGGTTAGAGATGGACTGCAGCGGGGCTCTGTCCTCCTGCCTCCGTTCCTGCAGAACATCCACAAGGCGCCGGAGCGTGTCCGTTTGCTCCCTCAGTAGTCCAAGCAGGGTTTGAGTCGCCTGCTGGTCTTCCTGACGCCACCTCTCCTCCCGATCCATGTTGGCTTGGTGCATTTGGGACAAGTTCTCCCGCCACTGGGTCTGCTGTGCTGCCTGGGCTCGGGAGCAGGCTATAAGCTCTGAGAACATGTCCTCCCGTGTCCTCTTCTTCTTATGCCTAATCCTCCCTAGCCTCTGGGAGTGTGATGACAGGCTAGGTTGTGAGACAGTCGCAGATGGGGCTGTGGGAATGGGAAAAAGGGAGTGAATTCCTCAGAAAGATAAATGTAGTTGTGAACAAAGAACATAGTCTTTCTCTGTGAACAGGACCATGCACAGCACCTATCACATGCGCACTCAGCACAAGGTCGAATTCTCGGCCTTCGCATTCAGTGTCTGGGGTTTTGCAGAGCACTTTTGAGAACCCTGTCAGGACAACGGAATTGCTCTTGCACGCAGACATGGTAAGCCGTAGATTCGTGGCAGCTTAAAACTTTAATATTAGCAATGGCCTCATTTCACATTGAAATCAATGTCGGTCCCTGCTGCCAGCAATCCGGCAAGCAGGAAGTCTGCTCCTGTCCCACACCCTCGCGGCTGTCCCCGGGAACGATCCCTTTCGGCTGACCCTCTCCCGCCTCCACCGCGTGGCTGCAAACCAGCGGTTACAGTTCTGTAAAGGAACGGTAAAGCAGTCCCAACACTAACATTCCCCTACCTCATTCAAAGCAGGTCATCATGAGCGACATCACCCTCATGAGGATCTCTGAGAGCGACAGACAGAGAATGCTCCGGGAAAGCCTTCAAAGACCAGGGCCGTATGCCGCCATGCTGTGCCAAGCAATGATTCCGGAGTACTTGCTAGTCTCGTGGCGCGGCAACGTGTCCTACTACGGAGGACCCAATAAGGCCGCTCTCCCCAAGAACCTAATGCAGCGGATTTCAAATTACCTGCAGGAGAGCTTCCTTGAGATGTCCCAGGAGGATTTCTGCTCCATCCCCGGACATATAGACCGCATCTTACTGTAGCTGCAGTAGCAGGGACTAAACAGTAGAGCGGCTTGGGCAGGACAATCATGCAAAACCGGACATTGCTAGATTTTTTTTCAATAGTTGCACTGCCCATGACTGAACCGTAAAGTTAATCAAACTAATCATGAGAAACCCATTTTTTAAATTGTTAATATTCATGTTCTGTTACAAATAAATGTTTAGATGTTTACAACACTTACTGGATGATCCTTCACCAGATTCTGTGTCCGGGGAAACGGCTGGGGAGGGTTGGTAGGGGATCTCTGTAAGGGTGATGAAGAGATCCTGGCTGTCGGGGAAATCAGCGTTGTGAGCGCTGTCGACTGCCTCGTCCTCCTCATCTCCTTCCTCATCTTCCCCGTCCGCGAACATCTCCGAGGATCCGGCCGTGGACACTATCCCATCCTCGGAGTCCACAGTCAGTGGTGGGGTAGTGGTGGCGGCCGCACCGAGGATGGAATGCAGTGCCTCGTAGAAACGGGATGTCTGGGGATGGGATCCGGAGCGTCCGTTTGCCTCTTTGGTCTTCTGGTAGCCTTGCCTCAGCTCCTTGATTTTCACGCGGCACTGCGTTACATCCCGGCTGTATCCTCTCTCTGCCATGTCTTTAGAGATCTTCTCATAGATCTTTGCATTCCGTCTTTTGGATCGCAGCTCGGAAAGCACGGACTCATCGCCCCACACAGCGATGAGATCCAAGACTTCCCGATCAGTCCATGCTGGGGCCCTCTTTCTATTCTGAGATTGCACTGCCATCAGTGCTGGAGAGCTCTGCATCGTTGCCAGTGCTGCTGAGCTCGCCACGATGTCCAGACAGGAAATGAGATTCAAACTGGCCAGACAGGAAAAGGAATTCAAATTCAAATTTTCCCGGGGCTTTTCCTGTGTGGCAGTTCAGAACATCCGAGCTCTTACTGCTGTCCAGAGCGTCAGAGTGGTGCACTGTGGGATAGCTCCTGGAGCTATTAGCGTCGATTTCCATCCACACCTAGCCTAATTCGACATGGCCATGTCGAATTTAGCGCTACTCCCCTCGTCGGGGAGGAGTACAGAAGTCGAATTAAAGAGACCTCTATGTCGAACTAAATACCTTCGCGGTGTGGACGGGTGCAGGGTTAATTCGATGTAACGGCGCTAACTTCGACATAAACGCCTAGTGTAGACCAGGCCTAGGTAATCTCATGCACAGACACACATTTGGCTACCATGTCTGTGCTGATGAGACTCAGATTTACCCATGTTTTCCAGGCCAAATTGAGATCTCGGCCAGTCTATGACATTTCCTTGTGGATATCTAGTCGTCAGTTCTATACGCAGGGTTAAAATAGAGATGTTAACCCTTACCTTCCCATTACCTCTTGTTACCTCCACCACCCTGTCTGTCACTCAGTTCTGTAACCTGGGTGTCCTCTTTGAGTCTGACCTCTCTCTAGGTCTTCACATCTAGGCTATGTCTAAACCTTGCCAATTCATTCTGCATAACATCTCTAAGATAGAGCCTTTCTTAGCCATCTACCCAGCTAACACTCTCTTATCCAGGCTGTCACCATCTTGTGTCTCAATTACTTCAACACCCTTTTCTCTGGTGTGGACAGATGCAGTTTTGCCTCACTCATATCTGTTCAGAATGTTGCTGCAAAGACCATTTCTTAGTCTGTCGCTTTGACCACATCAGCTCTCTGCTGGCTCCCCCTTCCCTACTACTTCAGATATGAACTACTGGTCTTTACTGTTAAGGCCTTTCAGAGCCTGTCCCCCACCCTATCTACCTCTCATTCACGATCAGTATATTAGCTCCTGCCTCTGATTGGCCTGTGATGCCCCAGCTTCCATCCACTTATTCAGTTTTTCAACAGGCACCTTCATGCTTTCTCCCTTGTGGCCCCTCGCACGCTTGGGAGCAGCTCGCCATAAGCATCCACAAAACTCTAGTGCAGTGTTTCCCAAACTTGGGACGCTGTTTGTGTAGGGAAAGCTCCTGGCGGGCCGGGCTGGGCCGGGCCGGTTTGTTTACCTGCCGCGTCCGCAGGTCTGGCCGCGGTTCGCTGCTCCAGGGCAATGGGAGCTGCAGGAAGCGGTGTGGGCCGAGGGATGTGCTGGCTGATGCTTCCCACAGCTCTTGTTGGCCTGGAACAGCAAACCACGGCCAGTGGGAGCCGCAATTGGCTGGACCTGTGAACCCAGCAGGTAAACAAACCGGCCCGACCCGGGGGGCTTTCCCTACACAAGCGGCGTCCCACGTTTGGGAAACAATTTGCCTCAAAACTGTCTCCTTTTCTCGAGGCCTACAAAAAAGCTGCTAGGCTCACGGTGTTCTGACCTATCATGCTGACCTATATTGTTCTACTGTTTCCTTGTATTTTCCCCCTTCTATCTGTATCTATCTGTCGTCCCTTGTTTTATACTTAGATGGTAACTTCTTTTGGGGGAAGGGACAATTCTGTGTCTGAGAACAGTGGGGACGTGGTCCATGGCGAGGGCTCTAGGTACTACCATAATACACACAATAATAAGAGGAGACGGTGTAAAATTCATGGTTTTATCATATCTGTTTTTCATCCTACTGATAAGCAATGTGTATTGTTTCTGTAGTAAATAGAATTAACAGGAATAAAATGCCTGTTATGCTCAGTTTGACCGTTCTCCATGGTGAAACTGTATTTGAATTACATACAGGAGCCTTGGTCAATGCTTATCCAGTATGTAATAGATGCATGGGAAGCATCTTTTTTTTTGCTTCTTAGATGGAAGAGGTAAAGCTTGCATATTTCTGTTAAATTTGTTAAATGGTGTCCTGAGGTACATAATATGGTATGGTTGTAACTTTAATCATTAAAATGTAAGTAATGAAACACTTTATATAAAAGGCAGCATTAGCAAACAGTGGCAAAGTTGACTTAATTTGATTCAAAGGGAGCTATTTGAATGCAAGGTAAGAGACATCTTAAAGGAAGAGTGGAATAAATATTTGAAATCCCGTGTAGAAAAACTGTAATGTCATGCACAGTATAGAGTCTGAAGTGAATGCCATTCACTACCTTCCTTGTCATTGTTGATTCTAACAAGTGCAACGTTAAATACAGTTTATACCTCCTACGTGCATACCGAGCACCTACCATAAGATTAAAAAAAAGCAGTACAAGTTTCCAGACCTGCTGTCTTCTGAAAGACACATTTGTAGAGGAAAAATAGGGACACCCTTTTAAAGCCATTGAAAGCGTTGGGAAGGGATAAAGAAGAAAAACGTGTTTTGTAGAGGAATGATAGTTGGCGTGTGTGGCTTATTCTGCATCCATCACTTATCACTCATTGGTGCCGAAGTACTGAAAATGGTTTATAACCAGGGTCTTTACTACATATGGTATTGTAATCTCTTTAAAAGAGACTATCTTTTAATCAGTTTTTAAAAATCAGGAGTAGATACTATTTTACGTTGAGTTAATGGCCTGTAATATGCATTAAAACAAAAACCTCACAGCAGTTTTAAGCAGAAAACACATTACACATCACATACATACAGACACACTCCCCTCCTGTATTTGCACTCTTCTAACTTAAAAGTGGCATATCTGATTTAAACCAAAGATTGTAGGTGGAAAAATGCTTTTGGGCCAAGACTTTGCAGAACAACTTCCAGCCCAAAGCAAGTCCTTATGCGGCTGAGCAATAAACATCTTAAAATAGGATTCATAATGGAAATTCTTAACTATAGCAACATTAGTGGTGCTTGTTAAGTTTGAATATGGTTTTGGAAAATACTCGTGTTCATGCTAATAGGTCAGTTGGGCAAGATAGTTTTTTTGTTTTTTTGGTTTTTTTTAATCAACTGCCCTCCAATATTGTGTTTTGCCCAAGGAAAATGGTTAACCACAATTAAGGAAGGAGGAGGAATTCCTCACAATTTTGCATTAGTGGCATTTAGCAGAACTTGGATTGTTGAAATAAAGTATTTAATGTGGCTAAGCAGCTGCGTATATCTGACCAAATGGAGGTCTTATCGCAGCCTGACATAGTGTGTCATTGTCTTGCAAGGGCAAAATGACAAATTACCCAGCACAAATTTTCCTTGAGTGGCGGCCCCATAGTAGCAGCCTGTGCCTCCTGCTTGGTTGCTGGCTCCTTCCATAAACAGATCTGGGTCTGGCTCTAAGTTCTGGCAGTGTGTTCTCCAACAGCTGCCACAATCAGATGTCTTTAATAGGCTGGCTGGGTGGTGGAAAGTGGGTGAGAAGGGTGCACAGACATGTAGATGTGCAGCTTGAACAATGTAAAAGGAATAGTGTACTTTGAGCTATATTTTGGTGGATAAGAGACCGAACAAGGGATCGATAGGACCCCAAAAATAAAATACAAATACACTAAAAAAAGTTGTCTTGTTTCCAGCGGCTCCCACAATGTGCTAGATGTACAAACAAAAGAAGTAATAGTGGCTGCCCCAAAGAATTTTTATTAAAAAAACAAACAAACTGCTGAGTTTGGGGGTGAACTGGTCCAGATAATACAGGGTCAAGTTTAAAGTTCAATTGTGTCCAGGACATGTGTTCAACCTGATTCCATAGAATTTTGTGTAACAAAGAACATTTATACAAATCAAGGGGATATTTTCATACTGTAGGTCCAAAATCTTTGAAACTTGGAAGAACCAACTTACAAAGAATTACATGGAAATGTTGTGTGTGCCCTTTAATCTTCTCTTCCACAGTTGAGGAAGATTCTGCTGTCTCCCACCCACTCTGAAGTTTCTTGTCATGTCCACCGTCTTTGAAGACATGATGTGTAATGCACAGGGCTGGAAGGAGGGGAAGACCTGTGGGTTCTGTTCCTACTCCATGACACTTGAATTGCTTGAGGTTACACAGCATGTCACGTCTGTTTCCCCATCTGTAAAGCTGAGAATTCCTGTCTCAGAGAGATATTTTGTGGTCTAATATTTAGAAAATGATTTGATATCCTCTAGAAAGTACTGTAGAGGTACATTTGGCCATCAGCTGTAGTTTCTTTAAAATAATTTTAATATGCTATTTACAACACCGTTTGAATGCTTAAGAGAAAAGGTTTTGATGAGCTCTGTTTATTTTACAGCCTCTGGCTTGCTCCCTCTTTTTTTTTTTTTTTTGCGCAAGGGCTTTTTATGCAAGCATCTATTAGAAAGCATTGGTAAAATGGTTGTTCTATCTTTTCAGAATTAACCGTTTTTGTGAAGATCTAAATAGGGTGCTTGTTTAATCTTGAAAGCCAAAGGTGCAAGTTCTGCTTTAGATGACTGATGAAGAATCTCTCTCTCAGTACGTCTCCAAGTGAGGGTGTTACGTACTTGTAACAGAACACACAGAATGTTTGCATGCCCTGGACTCAAAAAAAAAAAAAAAAATTGGTGTGTTTCTTTTTAATTCCAGAGTGTGATTTATAGCCAAGTGGTTTCTTTGTAGTTATGCGACAGAGGTGACAAAACAAAACAAAAAAATAAGGCAGTGTTTTGTAGCCAGCTAATAAGCGAAGCGACAGGGAGGCACACGATATACATGCTTTTCAAAGTGGAGACTAAAGAGGGTAACTTGGTGCCTCTTTTCTCCCTCCTTGATGAGGCCCTGGGTCTGTTCAAGCTGCTCCAGGCACTGTAACCTAGTCTCAGCGAGCATGTCAGTGAGGCACCTCGCAAGGGGGAGGAGAGGGGTGGTCTGTTTCCACCCTGCCTATGTGTGGGAAGAGGAGGGATACGGCGCATTTGATTTAAAGCTGCATGGGAAGTCGAAACCCTCACTCTCCCAATACTTCATTTAAATGAAATGCGTATTAACCACTAGGCCAGCAGTTCTGTTTTTTGCTGACTGTCTCCCGGAGAGGGACTTGTTTCGAGCTCCATCGATGAACATTTGCATTGCCCTTTGAGCTGGTTGTGATGAGCGGGGGTGTGGGCAGCATACATTGTGCTTTCTCGACCCCCTTATTGAATGGGAAGAGGAAACCATGGTATCTATCCTCTTTCTTGGTTGTAGAGAGGGTTGCAATTGTAGCTGAGTGGGTCTGAGCAGAGTTTTTGGTGGGGAGGCTATTCAGAATGAAAGGGAGGGACCCCAGCTAAGCTCACTTTCTTAGAGCAAGCGAGTGCCCCCTGGACATACTTATCCTTGCTGGAGCTGACCGGATGGGGCAAAACTAGGATTATTACTTGTTTGTACAACAACCAGAAGTTTGCTCGGCACTTCCCAGGCCAAATAGAAAAACAGGATCTCTGCCCAGTGCAGCTTTCAGTTTGATAGCAGGCCTGACCCGGCAAATCGGGGTAATAAAATGGTAGTAAGGAGAAGGAGTGAGGCAAGAGGAGGAAATTACCCCCAATATGGTACCAATGCGGGCACATGTAAATCTTGGTGGCGTTGCAGAAATGTACGGATGTTAAATGTACGCACACTCACACAATGTAAATGGTATACCATTGTTGAGTGACCTGTTGTGGTCAACATGCAAGAAGTGAGTCTAAGGAATTTGTAAAATGAGAAGATAATGGCATGGGGGCGGGGGGAACATTGTTGAGGGCATTCCATAAGGGCGGCACAGAAGAAAAGGGGATGCCTTAGGAACTTCTGCTGGGAGTTTAAATTTAGTTAGAATTACTCTGTAAAGCTGGCAGGGAATGTAATGATGTTAGAGATTTCTGAGTGACATTAGAGAATATCTTATGTTCAGAAACTTAAATCTACTGGCATTAGGGTTGAGGACTCACTACCGTAATCCAGTTAAAACATTCGTTTAAATAAAGTTGGTTTAATAAAGTATAGGTGAATTTGGGCCGGTGTCCAGCAGATCACTTAAGTACATGCTTAACTTTAAGCTCATGAATAGTGTCACTGAAGTCAGTCACTGCACTGTATCCCAGGAAAGTGAGTGGCTGACTAGAACCAAACATCATTTACAGGCAGTTTTGCAGTCTGCTTCTTTTATATAAATGCATGCATACTTCTTTATGGATGTGCTCTGTTACTCTAGCCCCGTATGAAGTGCAGTAGTTAAGTGAGACTGATAGATGCCAGCCAGTGACTGACACATCCCAAATCCTTTTTATTTGACAAATGAAAGGACTTTTGGTCTGATTTACCTGTGGAATGAAGAAATATAGTGGGGGTAGGCACTACAGGAAAAAAATCAGATTGATTGGTAGGTGAGGGAAAGGTTAGTGCATTAAATCACAGAAACTTGTGTCTTGCTAATTTGTCATGTTTGTTGGAGCAGCAAAGGTTTTTTTCCCCCTCATTTTTTGTTTATGAAACCTTTGCCTTTGATTCATCTTGAAACTTCAAGGCTTCAACTTCAGCTTTGTATTTTAAAATACGTTTAGATTTTTTTCTACAAAATGCTGTCAGCAAAACACTATGAAACCTAAACAAAATTATCATTTTCATGCAAATCCAAATAAATGCAGAGGAAAACAATGACTAGGTGAGCCTTTCAGAAAGAAGGATTGAGGTCTTGCATTTTTCTCTTGCTAAATGTAGCTTAAGAAATAAGATTTACTGGGAGTGGTGCATCTCTTCCTTTGTAAGTTCGTCATGAGTAGATTTTCCTCTTGTCTAGGCTGCCAGAAATGTTCTGTTCGCTGTTCATAAAATAGATGAATGAACAGTGAGCATGGTTTCAATTGATTAATTTTTGTAGCTTTAGATAATGGATTATAGGTCTGAGTATATCACAGATGAGAAGTATCTGAGTAAGAGTTGCAATACTAATTTGCATCTCACTATAAAACTGAAACTTGAGTTGAGCCTAATATTTATAAAATCCAGATTAGGATAGTACCTGTCTAATGAGCTATTGTACATAGCTTTTGAACAGTAATGACTTTGCACATTTTTGAGCTCTTCCCCAATGACCTGGTTCTAGAAATCCATCTCCTGTCCTTCATTTTCTCAGGTTCATATAATTTGCTGGCAAGGTTTGTGCTTTTTCCTACCCTAGAACTTTCTAGCTTGTACTGTCCTTCCTCTAAATTAAGGGATGTTAGTGACGGTGTGATATACAAGAAGCAAATTCTGGTCTTCTGTATGCAGCAGTTACACTGATGAGCTTCCTTCTGTGTTATAAGAACCTATTTATATTATTATGGTTTCAACTACCATTTAAGGTCTCTCTTCTGGCTTGTGTATGGTTATATAGTAGCTGATTTTACTGGCTGTTTTTAGAAGCAAGGTAGGTGATTTTGTAAAATTATACCACAGAGCACCCTCTAGACAAGGTCTAGTTTTCTGAATTGCTGACCATTTTAAGCTAATATATGTTACTACTTTGACAGTGAGCGTTAATATAGATGTCTCCTGCTTCCTTCATTGTTCAGTATTTACAAATGAAATTGTTATGATGCACAGTTCTTGTGTCAGGAAACCACCTGTTGCTTCAAAGCTGATCCGTATTCCTAACTTCAGCCAATAATTTACACTTGAGTCTAAATGGAAGATGACTTGTTAAGGCCCTCTAATCATAGTAAGATGGAAAACACTATCCCCTAAAGCCTTAGACTGTTTCATGTTGAGTTAGTGTGTTTTCAAAATGCCAGGTATAGGTTTTGCATTAATTCCTTTTGGACAAGCTGACCTGAGGTGAAACCCAATGTGACGGAAAACTCCAGTTGGGTTGGGCAGGCAGACTTACGGATACGTAGTATGTATTGTTTTATCCTGCTGGTATCATATGAGATCTCGATCATGATAAAGTTGCAAGATATTTATTAAGCAGTGTTAACTGGGAGGAAGTTGTGTGAAGTTTGCTGTCTGCTGATAAAAAGCCTGTTTTCAGACTACATAATACACTTTGAATGGAAAAATTAAGAAAAATGTGTGGGTTCATAGTTGGACATGAATCATTTCCCCCTCTCCCCCATAGCACTGAAGTAGACTTCACAGAATGTCACTTTAAAAAGAAAATCAAAGTGTAAAATATATTGGGAATAGAAGGTACTTTCCAGGTAGGTGGGTGGTAATACTTGCTATTAAATTTGGGTTAGAACTTTCAGATGTGAACATCTAATGCTCAGTCATGATGTTTGAGACATCCAAATACGGCGTAATGCTTTAAAGGTGCTGGGCACCGCTACTGTTGTTGGTTTCAATGGGAGCTTAAGGTGCTGAGCACCTAATGGAAAATATTGGCTATGAGCTTTCTAAAAATAGCTTATTTAGTGTTTCAGGAAGGAACTAGATAGACTTTTTTTTCTCAATAGATCAGGGACAGACTTGGATGGACAGCTGCCCTGTACAGAAGTGAATCCTCTACCTCCTTTTAAAGCAACAGAGGGTCCTGTGGCACCTTTAAGACTAACAAGTATTGGGAGCATAAGCTTTCGTGGGTAAGAACCTCACTTNAGCTATGTAAATTTTGAAGCAATGCCCATCTCCCATTCTCCTCGAAGCAGCTTAATGTGGATGATGTCACTTTGTCACTTGGTTACGTACCCTTTCAATCATTACTTAAGTGCTCAGGACTGTACAGAATATAGATGGTAATACAGGCGCCGACTTACTCAGAGCTCGACCCCCGCTCCATCCTTGCCCCACCCCCACTCCTTCCCTTCCCCCCATGCCCACTCCCACCCTGCCTCTTCCTGCCCCCTCTTCCTGCCCACTAATCTTTTTTCCCTATGAATGTTCCAGCCGTGAAGTTTTTTTGTTTTTGTTAATTAGTGCTGGTCAGAAAATATTGATGGAAACACCATGTTGATGAAAAATAGAAACTCTGGTGTTTTTCTCACACAAAATATGTTTCCTATTTTCTGACCAGGTCTGTTGCCAGACTTGTGGGTCTGAAGCTGATTGACCAAGTGTAATTCTGAGTGTAAAATTGTAGGGAGATGAAATCTACGTATGAACGAAAGCTAGGCATGGCAGTTGTCATCAGCATGGGTGCTGTTACGTTGTAAGCTGCTAATGAAAAATTGCCCCAAGAAACATGGGGTCTGGTTCAGAGAGAAGCTGCTGAGTTTAGAAACCCAGTTTTTCCATACTTAAGTGATCACATTGTCCCCTGGGGTATGTATGTGTATATTAAAGATTGTCAGATGGAGGCGATGCCCACACCCAGCTTTTCTAACCAAAATCTACCGATGTGTTTGATCAGGGTCTAAGAGAGATTACGTAAAGGGGGGGGGGGGAGAATGAATGACTATTATTGTGAGTTTAAATTTACATAGCTAATGTTTGTACAGTACTCTAAAATCCTTGGATGAAGAGAGACCTAAGTTGAAATCACCTCTTCAAATCGGGTAGTATTACATCCATTTTTCAGAGGGTGGTTGAGGGGCGGATGTTGTGATTTCTTCATGGTCACCACACAGCAAGTTTGTGACAGCTAGCAACGGATCTTAGGCAAAATGAGTTTTCTAGCCAGCCATCTTTGATGTTCGGTGCTGCTCTTTGTGTCTGATGTAGAGGCCAACAGATATATAAAGACAAACCAGTCTTCTCTTTATTAGTATATAAATAATTCCACTGTTTGCCGTTGACAACTCCATGGAGTCAAATGCAAATGGAGAGGTTGGTCAAAGGGTCTCGGACTACGATTTAAAAACTGCACCTCTTGTTTTAGAATACTTATGAAATGATAAATCATAGCTATAGACTTGGTTTAATCTGGGAAGAATGGTGATGTTACATAGACACGTTGATAAGTAGCAGTCTTCTAAAATATGACTTGAATGAAATACTGCCCACAAAGTTAGTGTGATAGGCTAGTCCGTTCAAGAGCTGCAACCCCTGCACACGGGAAACAATTATTTGCCTTATAAAGACATGATTGGGCTTCGAGCAGTGTGTCCAGATGATCTTTCCACTAGTATAAACATGGTTAGATTCTTTCTTTGTTAAATGGTGTAACCTGAGTGGGTTCAGGAAGTGAGGATGGCTTTCCTTTCTGTGCTTTTGAAAGGGTCAAATGACCTTCCTCATTTGCATGTTCCTAATGCTCAGAGCTTTTTTGGAAAAATTGATATTTAGCGAGGTAGGAGGGTCATGCTGTAATCTCGTTTTAAAATGTCAAATTACTCCAGCTTCTGAGGAAGATGGGAAAGAAGCCTCATCCTTAAGGTAATGATTACTGAGCTAAGCAGGTAGGGAGAAAAAATAATTAAAAGTGAATTCATAATTTTAGAAATGGTTTCACAAGGGGTTACACTTTTTTATGACTTTTTTTTTTTTTAAAAGCATCTTCCTTCCTGCTGCTTCTCAGCTGGGAGGTACAGTTAAAAATTTGAGCAACTTTATAATGTTGGAAACAAAGTTATAATTCTGATAGTTTTTGGTTTATAACAGGGGTCGGCAACGTTCGGCACGCGGCTCGCCAGGGTAAGCACCCTGGCGGGCCAGGCCAGTTTATTTACCTGCTGACGCGGCAGGTTCGGGCCGCGGTTCGCTGTCCTGGGCCGCAGCTTCCCGCTGCCCCAATTGGCCCGGGACGGCAAACTGCGGCCCATGGGGGCCGCGATCGGCCGAACCTGCCGCGTCAGCAGGTAAATAAACTGGCCTGGCCCGTCAGGGTGCTTACCCTGGCGAGCCGCATGCCAGAGGTTGCCAACCCCTGGTTTATAATGAAATGAGATCTTTTGTCATCTACTAGTCAGCCCTTGGCTCCTGATTTAATTTTCATAGTTAGTTTTAAAACTTTTGTGGATTAAATGTTAGTGTGTTTTGATTTTTCCCATGTTAACTGTAATGTGACTTGTAAATAGGGCACTAATCATGCAATAATGTTCCATATCGCCTCTTCTTCCCTGACTGACACACGCTCTTTCTTTAAATAATAGATTTTTGGAAAAGTTAGTTCTCATTTGTAACTACAAACAAAATGCAAGGCTGCGCCCATGACGTTTTAGTACAAATATGTCTTTTTAGAAGTCATACAATACCTTCTGAAGGAAAGCTGGGATATAAACAACAACAAAACATATATACCAACAGTTTTACCTACATAGTAATGTATATGACAGGTTAGGGGAAGCAGATTAATTTTATTGCTCTTAAGTAAATATAATTTGAGACTGTTGCTGTTCTTCTTTAAATTTGATATTTTTCTGCTTCTCTAACTCATGAATGCGTGACCCTAGAGGAAGGACAAAGGCGATCTGTGAAAAGTAAGGCAGACTGGAGAGGTACTGCGTGAAACCCAGCCTTCCAGAATTCCTCTCGAATGACATGCAGGCACCTCAGATTGCTGGGCGTCAGAGTTAAAACCCCTCTTGGTAAACAAGCTTGCAAAAGATTCAGTTTTTTTAAAACACCATGAGGTTGAGCAATAAGTTCAGAGGAGGGGACTTAGAGAAGGAGGAGCTGACTGTGGAAAAGGAATAAAATGTGGGAGGGGGAGTTCACCCTGATTCCCCCATACCTGCCCCCTTTTTAAAGAAAAAATAAAATAAAAAAAACCCACCACACACTCTGTCTCTCTTGTTTCTGCAGCTGAGTTCCTGAGCAGCCATTTATGAATGAGGCACCAGAAAGGGGGAGGCGGAGATTTAGGTTACAATAACAGTCTGGTACTAGGTTTCATTCACTGGTCGTAATCTGAGTATAATTGATGCTTTATTTTAAAGCATTATCACATTCTTTTATTTTTCAAAATCAAACTGCATTCTGTGCTTTCTTCTCAGTGTGACTGCTACAACCTCACTTTGCTTCCACCCTCCCAGTTAAAATGTGTGCAGTGAGGGAGAGAGGAGACCTGACAGAACTCTTGTTTTTAAAATTGCTCTGGCTTCTCTCTCCCCTCCTTCTCCCCCCACCCCCCACATTCCCCAGTTATGAAGCTGAGCTACTAAAATTATGGACTTCACAACACTGCTCCCCTCCATGCCACCTACAGCATTATCAACAGTAGTGTTATCTGTGCCTTAAATGTGCATTGCAGCAAGAGCCTCTGACATTGTTCTTGTTAAAGCGAGACTCCTCCCTCTGGTTTCAGGAATTGGGGTGGGTGGGTGGAGGAAGGGAGGACTGTGGCTATTGCAAAGTCCCCATCCTTCCCCTTTCCAGCTACTTTAGGTAGCCCATTATTTGTGGCACTTCAGACCCCTTTGTTGTTGTAACTGAATTGAAGCCCTGTGACAATGGCACCCTCGCTTCCTATTCACAGCAAAATGAAGAGACAGGCCATTGTCCTGAGCATAATTGAGCCTCTATCAAAACAAACACACAAAGAGATGCACAGCCCAGTTAAAGCTGCTTGTTTGAGCTCTAACAGTGGTGACTGCATAGGACTAGAAACCTAATTACTAACAATAAGCTCTTTAAAGCCAGTGCAGCATCCCCTTTTTAGATAAGGACGTGCAGGATAACTGATTTATTAAAAAAAAAAATTAACACGTTTTATGTCTGTGAGTTTGAAGACTACTCAGCCGCACATTTTCAAAGCAGGAAATGTCTGGATGTAAGAGTACATGTTACAGTCCTTGTTGGCTGCTGCTGCCTCTGGGGAAGGGGAGTAAATTTCTTTCTCTGATCCAGTGAAAGGTACCATCCGGGTTATCTGCTGTCTTTCCTGTCTCTTGGTGTGTCTCAGTGTAGAGCATCATTTTGCATCTGTACTGTATAAAACAGTGTGCATGCATACTTGGAAGAGCTGACATGAAATGGAGAATATAGTGCAAAAAAAAAAAAAAGGCATATTTAGGCAAGTGTTCCCAGTGTAGACGTGAGCACTATTAACCTTTTCCACCTTCAGTCACTTACTTTTTTGGCCCTGAGAGAAAAGACACCTAAACTTATCAGCTAATGATTTGTGGAGTTTTTTTATTGTATTTAAAACAAATAATTAAATTTCCCTAATTTAAACAACCTAGAGGTCAGTGGTGGGGTTTCCTTGACTAAGATTGTTTAAAATAAGGCTGAATGAAGGATGTTAGTCTGGTTGCTTGGCCAGGGGTTGGGATTGTGGTCATCTGGGAGATGGGGTGTTTGCATATGGGGTTTGTTGTCAGTTAGACCAAGAAATGACATTACTCTGAATGGATAGTACAGCATTATTATTACCTAGTAGTACATGGGAAACTAAACTTTCCCCTAAAACTGGGAAAGACCTATTAGGAGTGGACATCTAGTAAGTCTCCAACTAGCAGATGCTTAGAGTAGGGTGAAAACTACTGAACGTGGCTTGAAGCAAATGTTGGGGGATTATGTGAGTGTGTGAGGCACTAGGTATGTGAGTAGAGAACTGGGAAGGATTTTCCACACAGATTTGGTGATTCATGTATGTTTTGAGAGTTTGATTCAATGAAAGTGAATTGACTTGGGTAATGGGTATCTTGTAGTTTCCTACATAAAATGTTTCAGAATCAAATGCCATTTTATCATGCTTGGTAACATTTATTTTACACCATGGATATTTGCTCTCTGGAACTAAATTCCAGACTGAGTGGTCAGTGGAGTCAGATAGTGAGTAACTCCCAGATGTTTATGGGAGTTTGAATAGGGAAAAAAAAATGCATGAGGTTTTGGCTGGGCAGGTGAAGTCTTCATTTTCCACCGCTGAAAATGACAGTTTTCTAAGCTTTAGGAAAATCCTGGCCAAATTATTTTTGTAGCCTTTTCTGGCATTTCTTCAGATGTGTATAAAGTGATTCTGTAGTTGTTTCAAGAGAATTGGTGTTAGATCAGTGGTTCTCAACCTGCAGCCTAATCAGCACACTGCTGCAGCCCATGTGACATCCTCAGGGTCATACAGATAGTATATATAGCATGTTGATGAGGCCCACATAACACACAGAGAGCTGCATATGTGGCCCACAATCGTAAATAGGTTGAGAACCACTGCATTAGATGCCCTGGATTTTGTCTTTGGATATTACCGTCTTGTTTTGTTACCTTCTTCAGAGCACTGGAATTATTTTTCCAATTCACCAATGTAATTAATGAATAAACTAATCACATGTACAAAGGTTAAAAACCAAATAACTTCTAACAATATAAAACTAAAGGGTCTAGTTCTATAGCATAGATCCATATTCTCTCTGCAGTATCCGAGTTAGGGGCTTCTTTGTGAGTCATCCACTGATTTAGGCATATAGTAGAATCTCAGAGTTACGAACTGACCAGTCAACCACGCACCTCATTTGGAACCAGAAGTACGTAATTAGGCAGCAGTAGAGACCAAAAAAAAGAAAAAAAGCAAGTACAGTACAGTGTTAAACAAATAAACTATTAAAAAAAAAAGGGAAAGCAACATTTTTCTTCTGCATAGTAAAGTTTCAAAACTGTATTTAGTCAATGTTCAGTTTTAAACTTTTGAAAGAACCACCATAACGTTTTGTTCAGAGTTACAAAAATCTAAGAGTTACGAACAACCTCCATTCCCGAGGGGTTCGTAACAGAGGGTCTATTGTAACTCCGAGTCGGTCTAGTAAAGCCTTATGGCACTGGTTCTCAAACCTTTTTTTACTGGTGACCCTTCTCACGTAGCAAGCCTCTGAGTGCGACCCCCCCCCCCCATAAATTAAAAACACATTTTTATATATTTAACACCATTATAAATGCTGGAGGCAAATCAGGGTTTGGGGTGGAGGCTGACAGCTCGTGACCCCCCATGTAGTAACCTCGTGACCCCCAGAGGGGTCCCGACCCCCAGTTTGAGAACCCCTGCCTTAGGGTGAACTAATTGAGATGGTTTTGGAGAGATTTGTGGGCTATAAAAAGCTGGTTAATAGGGACTGGAATGAGACATCAGGTTGCTACAAAAATACTCTACAGATTGCATTGATGTTTCCTGATTGAGGAACAATGTCCAGATAAACTAGTCAGTCAACAAACCAGTTTTTCATGCGACAACTTACGCATTTGGAGTATTTATACCCAGCTGTGATGGCCATAACTAGTATTTTGAGATAGGAGCTGGCAGTAAACCCGTCCTCTACTTTTGAGCTTCAGAACAGGCCAAAACTTTGACTTTCCAGCATAGTTAGATAGTTGTAGTTGGGAGTCGCAGATAAATTCTTGCTTGCCACCATATAAATGTAGAATGGAGGGCCTTACGTGACCTGAAGTGGGGTGTGTGTGAGCATGGGCTCCTACTGGTGTTGCACTAAATGTTTTCGTGCATTTCCCAGCATTCTGAGTGGAGTTTTAGGTACTCGCTGTGACCTATCAATCTTTGAATGGCTTGGATCCTGTCTACTTTAGAGACCATCTTCTCTCCTTGTGTGATTCTTTCCTTGTATAATCATTGGAGTCCCTTGAGTTAACAAGCTTACTGGTTTAAATATTAGGGTTTGCTGTCTCAGCAAGCTTAGTGGACCAGGTGTCCTTGATTCTGGAGCTATTGGCCCCTCATTGGTCCGGATTTGGGATGTAAGAACATAAGAACAGCCATACTGGGTCAGACCAGATGTCCATCTAGCCCAGTATCCTGTCCTCTGACAGTGGCCAATGTCAGGTGCCCCAGAGGGAATGAACAGAACAGGTGGTAATCCATCACCTGTCGCCCTGTGTTTGGGGATAGTGCTTGGGGAATAGATGGCTTGTGAGTTGTCTTTGGCATTGTGCCTATTTGTAAATTTGTGCTTCACTGTTAATTTTTGTACATGTGGAAAAATAGGCTAATGGGCAACCTTATAAATCTAAATGAAATAAGTAAATCTACCAAAAAAAAAACCAACCCCCCCCCGCCCCCCCCCAAAAACCCTTTCTCCTTGCAGCCTATTAGGTAGCTCTCACTATGGAGGTTAAATAAATTGACTCTAAACTGTACATGAATCAAAGCCACACACTTAACGAACCAGTACGTTTGGAGGGTTAGCTCCAGGCACTGCTCAGTGGTTACCCTCTAATGCTGAGCTCTCTACTAATAAAGCTTCTCTCTCCACCTTTGGGTATTATCTAGCGGTGCATGAGGCACTAGTACTTGGGAAGGTGAGGGGATGTTTCCATGGCGTTGCTGTTTCAGACATGTTCTTCGGTGGTTTGACAAGTTATTTAATGAAACTGAAATGAAGGGAAGGCAGATTCCCTTTTAGTTTCCTCTATTATTCAAAAACAAAACCCCAGACCCCAAACAATAGTGAACCCCTCACCTTTACTAATGATATTATGTTAAGGACAGAAATATGATTTGGCGTTTGTGGTTATTCCGCCTTCCCTGCTCTCTTTCCCCCCCCCCCAATAAATAAATATTTTTGGTGTGTCTGAAAACACTCTAATATGAACATTAAAAGGAAAAACACAACCCTTTTTAATCTTTGGATCAGCATGAGGTAGGCCATGTTATAAACCTTTGCACTTGTTTGGCACCTTTCATCTGAGTAGCTCTCATAGTATATTACAAAAATTAATTAAACTTAATATCCCTGTATTGTAAATCGGCCTAACTGATTATCCTCATTTTGCAGATGAGAGGCTGAGGCCAGCCTTTTAAAACCTGCATGTATAATTTGTGCAAGTCCACCTTAAGTGTGCAAAGCACTGTCTTTGTACAGGTTAGATTTGTGTGTGCGCAAAGGCATGCAAATCCTTGGCTTGCACACACAGTTTTCTGTATGCTCTGTGTTTGTGGGAGTGTGTGTGCGAGCACATGTGCGTGTGCACAGATTTCTAAAAACATTGGCTTAAGGAACTTGACCAAGGTCAGTATGTCAGTGGAAGATTTGGATATAAAACTTCAGATCTCTAGAATCTTGGCCCTGCGTATACAATTGGAGATTTTATTGCTGACGTAATGTACAGGACTTTTTTTTGCAATGCTTCAAAGTTTAGTTGTTTTTGTGCTTTGACCATAAAGAACACTTACCTGAATCTGTTTTCTTTTACTTACAAACGTTTGAGTTTGACATAGGAGTTGCTCTCACTTATTTACATCTCGGTGCAGGACTTTGTAACTACAGCTGAGCAGTATGGGAATGATAAATAAAAGGATACTGCATGATATATTTTCTTGATCTAATTTTTAGTTGGTACTGAGCTACTGCAGGAAGTTTTTAATTGGCACTGAATGGAACACTGGAAAAAAGTGGTCTCCTGCTGTTTTTTTCTTTTCTTTTTTTCTTTGTGCACGCTGGAATCTGGCTTGGAGTAATTAAAAATGTACTACTCTCAATAACGGGCTGCTGCAATACAGTTGTAGCTTATGCTAGCACTGCGTGTATGGGTGCAGCTGGTCAAAACGGAAAAATATTGAGATATAAATAGCAGTATGTTCAGTGGATTTTTTTTATTTGAGAAATTGATCCATCAGAGCAATCTGGATGATACTTTCACTAGGTAGCCTAGATTCCTTTTTGAAATGGTCATGAACAAGATGTTCACAATGGGAGAAAATTGGAGGGGCTGGCCCAGTCAGTTTAAGCAGAGAACATGAGAACTTAGTCATAACGGATAAACAGGTCATATTACAATTGGTGTTTTTGGACATTTTCCCACCTATACGTTTGACACTGGGGAGAATGTGTGAATGAGAAAGGAGAGCATTTAAATAATAAATAAAATCTTGCCCACTTTCTGGAGATCTCCTTGCTTGTGATTGGAAACAATCTGTTTTGATTAATTTGAGTTTCCCTCCCTCTCCCCCATCAGTTTGTCCAAGTCATCCTAATCCTGTGCTGATGACTTCACAATTTGCTGCCATTCGACTTCACTGCAGGATTAAATTGGGAAGGGTAGGAGGAGACAGGCGACCCTTGTCTAAATGCCGAAGTTTTGGCAGTTTTCATACGTGCTAGTAAAAATGAAGGCAAAGGGGAAAAACACGGTCCTTTGTGATTCAGACTGAAACACACATCAAAATATCGCATTAGTCTTCTCTAGGCACTGAAATACTTCATAGTATTACATGATCCTGTTCTCTTACTGAGAGGGTGGAGGAGGGCTGTTTTTCCCTTTGTGTGTTCCTGAATCTCACCTCAAGGATTCTCTGGTCTCCCAATATGTTAGTAACATTCTGCATTCTTAAGTGTTTGTTGGTTGCCTGGTCCATAAGGGTAGAGGAGTGTTTTTTGGGAGTGAGCACGTTTTAGAGGTCAAAGCTGGGAGTCAGGAAAAAGGTGTAATATTCCTCACTCTGCTAATATGACACACTGCTACCTTAATCTCTCTCTGCTCTGGTTTTCCCCCTGTAAAATGGGAGGAGTGGTTGGGGTGGAGGGACTTTCCAGGCTCACAGGTGTGCTAGAAAGAGAAATGTTTGTGAAGTGCTTTGACAGTCTGGGTTTATAGGTATTCTCATATTGTGTACTTATATCCTTGCTAGTGTGTAGCCTTCAAGGAGGAGTCCTGTAAAAATCTTAAAATGGGAATAGATTCTTGCTGAAACAAGTAGAATCAATTGTATATCTTCCCTGTCCTTCACGTTTGTGTGTCTGTGTTTTTTCTGGCAGTGTTGCCAGTTCAAAGCTCAACTGTGAAAGGATTTTAGCTGCCCAAGGCCAAGACTCGGAGTTCTTGTGTTTGTTCTGCAACTGTGGTAGTGCTGGAACCTACATTAGTACAGGAGTTGCATTTCTTGCACTATTGCAACTTGTGAGGCCGGGGTGGGCAAACTACAGCCTGCGCGCTGGATTTGGCCTGTCAGCGCTTTGTATCCGGCCCGCGGGATTGCCACCCCCGTGGCGCCATGGGCCCTGCGCCACTGTTGGCCTGGTGCGCAGAGAGCTCCGTCCGCTGCCCTCATCTCCAGGCACTGCTCCCCGCAGCTCCCGTTGGCCGGGAACGGGGAACCGCGGCCAATGGGAGCTTCGGGGGAGGTATCCACAGGGGAGGGCAATGCGCGGAGCCCTCTCTGCCCCTCACCCCCTGCAGGGGCCGCAGGGACATGGTGCCAACCGCTTCCGGAGCGGCGCGGGACCAGGGCAGGCAGGGAGCCTGTCTTAGCCCCGCTGAAACCCTGGAGCCGCTCCAGGTAAGTGGCACCAGGCCAGAGCCTGAGTCCCTCCTGCACCCCAGCCCCCTGCCGCACCCCAATCCTCTGCCTTGAGCCCCTTCCTGCACACTGCACCCTCTCCCACACCCTCCACTCCCTCCCACACCCTAGCCCCCTGCCCCAGCATTCATGGCCCTGTATGCAATTTCCCCACCCAGATGTGTCCCTCGGGTCAAAAAGTTTGCCCATCCCGGTGTTAGGCTGTGGCTACCTGAGCACTGTTCAGGGAAGACCCCCACTAGTGCTACCAGTTGTGGGAGCACATGTATAGATTGGCTCCCAATGTTTAGCCCTTCACTGAGTATAGTTAGTAAATATGCCAACATCGGGTCTACACTAGTGCTCCCACCAATTGAGCTGTACTGATGTTAGGGCCACAAAATGTGCTAATTTAGAAAAGGTTGGAGAGAAGATCACCTGCTATTTTACAAGAAATGCAGTGTGCTAAAATCTGGTAGGGTGCACTAAATGAAAAGACCTGCAAATACCGTATGTTTTATGCTACTGATTTGGGGTCTTAAACTGATTTTTAAAGACATTCCATTTCCTTTTATGTGAGAGCGTTTGCATTAAACCTGACTCTTTCCCAGCGCAGTACATGTGCCCTGCTTGCTGTGGAGCCCAACTGGGTGGCAGGGAAGAGCTACTAAATGGTCAGGCTTCACATGGCTCTGCTTGTCATAGAGGCCTGGTTCAGGGGACATGCTCTCACAAGGCTGCCTGCTTCCCAGCTGTTTTGTTTCCAAATGGTTGAACGTTCTAGGAGATGATAAAGCACCCAAGTCAGAGCAGGAGGGATTTTGCAGTTTCATCTGGAAGAGGATAGGCATTAAGGTATAGTAGATATTGGGAGAGGAAGGGAAGATAACCTTAGATTGTAGCACAGTCAGCATCTAACATCAGCCTGATGCAAATCTTCAGCTATTATCACCTGGTTTAATCTCAGTGACTTATTTCTTCAAGACCAGTTTAAGGTTGTGATATCTAAAAAGAACCCCGTACACTGTGTGCATGGGAAGCTTTCTGTCTCTGTAGTAGAGAGTAAATACCTAGACACCAGTGACTAGGTAATATGGTTATGGGTGCTCTAATAAAGGCCCATGAAGAGAAGCCATACTAGGTTTTAAGGAATGAGCCCTTGCGGGCCTTAATGTTCATCTGTTAGAAACCAAGCAACGTGAGCATAGAAGTTAGGGTGGGTTTTTTTTTGACTGCACTATAGTACTGAATGTACTGCATCAAGTACTACATGCTGTTTTCCCTCCATCACCATCTGTTATCTTCCCTCTGGCCCTTATCTTTTACTCTGCAAATCCTCTTAGAAATTTCTTCTTGAAAATCATGAAGGTGGAAAGCTAGCTGTAGGGTAATATGTTGACTCATAGGGACAAACATTTTTCTGGGAAGTCTTCCTTGTACACTCCACCCTTTTTATTTTATATAAGGCTCTCTCTTGTAATCCCGTCTTTGATATATGGCTAGTATGATTTGGTTTGCCAATGACACTCAGGCAGTAGAGACATAGAAAGAGGAACAAAACACAGGAAGCACCAAGAGCCTGCAGTGCCCACCCCCTCAAAAACAGAACACTGATTATGGGGGATATGCCCATTTAATTCCAGCTCTTGTGGTACTTGATGGGTGCCCCAAATATGATGATGTAGCAAGGCCTCTGGCTGAAATACACACATCTACCCTGCCTCCAAATTTGACCATCTCTGCAAGTGAACGGCAATCCCAGCGGTTTAGCATTAAGTCCCATTTATACATGGAGACTATTTTGGTGTTCTAGTAATGGTCAGTATTTTGGTGAATTCTGTAAGGTAGATTCTGCAAGGGCAGAGAATTCCGAACCATGGGTTGTCATCCTGGAGACCTCTTGGTGTATTTAACTTGAAGTGTGTGTGTGTGTGGGGGGGGGGGGGGGGGGGTGCTGATGCGTTGTCATTTCTATACATTTGTTGTTGTTGTTGTAAAATGCTCTGCACCTGAGGTTCAGAGGAGTATGAATAATAGTACTTTGTTAAACAGACCCGGTTATGTGTTAGAGTATTTTTAAGGGTGTTAAGCACATAAAAGGGATGGGATTTAATTCATTTTAGGATCAGAAATTCCTCTCAAAATTTACATGTTCTTATGGCTGTAGAGCTGTTGTGATGTTTCAAATTAAATTGTCATTTCAGAGCACTGACTAGTTTATGAGAGGTTTGAAAGAGATTATTTGTGTGCGCCTGCATGCATGCGTGAAGAGCGGTATACTTCTTTCCACAGGTTTGATCATTAAGGATTTTGTATTTTATATGCATCCTCAAAAGGAAGGTGATTATATGATAACAGCTGAGGACTTTGTGTTCCGATTATAACAATTTTGCTTTCTGTTCCTATCTAGCAGCTTTTCTGAGAGTGGGAAGCCAATGTGTTTGGCCTACGTAACTGCTGTGTGGGCTGCCATTAGGAGGTGTTTTGTAGAAGCTACTGAATCTTATCCTTACCTTGTTATAAAGACAGAGCATACAACTTTCTACCCGTAATCAGATGGTGCTATATATTTGGGCCTTAAATTGATCTAAAAACTTAGCTTGTCAAGCTTGCATAGTATGTAGCTTGCATTGCAGCTTGGCAAGAATTGATACACTTGCATCCTAAGTTGTCTTTTATTATTAGTTAGGTGTCTGGCTTTGAGAAGGGCACCTCGTTATTGTGAGAAATAGTAACTTGCATTACAAAGCAGGATTTACAAATTCCGTTAAGCCAAAATACATGATCCTAAGCCTTTTCTTTCTAAATATCGGATGTTGTGATTGGAAACTTTTGAGTAAGCTGGAAGGAAGCTAATAAAGGAAAATGTGGTGAGTAGTTGGAATGTCAATACCGTGAAGAAAGATAAAGTTATCAGATCAAAGAATGCAACTGCAAGATACTGTACTTAACAGAAAATGGTGAGAAAAATCTTGACATGGCAAATGTCTAGCTCATCGCACACGATCTCAAGAATTGGAGCATGCCAACAAATTAGTGCTTAACTCATCAAACTCAAAATGAGTTGCAGAAGAAAAACAACAATGGTCATGCTTAAAATCTCCTCTTCCCCCCTCCCTGACCGCCGCCCCTTCTCCCCCCAATGTAGACCATAAGGTGATTCCACCCTTAATGTCTATGCAAGGAATTGTAACCTTGCCAAAATTTAGACACATATTCATGTCAGAGACATACAAACATCAAAGAAAAAATTAACAGAAAAGCAACTAACTAATAGATGAGCATTGCAAATGCTTAGATTCTTATCTGCGTCTTTTAGGTTTAGAAATGGATTGAGAAAAATCAAGAAATCTTGTTCTCATGATACGATTCTTTGAAAAGTCTAGTGGAAATCAGGAGTTTACATGTGTTAGGTTGATTCATTATACTGAAAATAGGCAGAGCAGAATTGCGCACACAGCCAAAAAAGAATATTAAATGTGGTTTTACTTGCAGCCTGTAGAAGAATTTGAATAATGTATAGGGTAATTAACTGTCATTTGGCCATTTCTATTGTGCTTTGTGATAAATGCATTCCTAATGAAATAATTTTTTTTGAAAATGCAACAGGAAAAGGTGGAAAACTTAAGTATCAGTTAATCCAACTATTAGTGCAGATAATGAGATCTGCTTAAAGTTATCACAGAAGGTCCTTTTGTTCAAGCCTCAAATAGGGACTTAGATTTCAGTTTGGTTCTAATATTGCAGTATTTGGCGGCACTGCACTGGTGCCATTCTTTAGCCATTGCACTCAACAAAAGTCCCATCCGCCATTCACTGGATGGGGTTCAGCAGGAAGTTCAAAGGTATTGTTTCATCCTGTGAACAGGAGGAGTTAACCCCAGATTCCTGGCAGAAAATTCAAATAGAATAAACTGTGATGTCCACTGGCTGCATAGAGCACCCAGAGTTTGCATGTGCACTTACTTTGTAGGGGAGACTCACAAGCTACAGAATGATCTAACTTTGCACCCCTCCAGGGTAAATGACTGACCTAAATCTCTCTAGTACTACACAGTGCTCATCTGGGCACAGCAATGAGGGATGTATTACTGGAGTTTTGACTGAAGCATAGTGGTTTCCAGTTCATTTGCATATCTTTTTTCAATGATGAGGTTATAACCATGCACTGTTGAAATTCTTGATCGTTCAAAAGGCCCCTGTGATCCAAAGGACTTTGGGGAATGTGTTCAATACTTTCATAAATTGCTTAGAGGTACCCGGAGGCATAGAAAGTACTGCATGAAGTCAATTTCTATTCGAAGGCATTTTGTTATGTCGGATTATTTGCAACAGTAAGTCCTATTGTTTAATAATGACTTAACACACAAAATTGAGATTGTATGTTTTAGTAAAGCCACTTTAATTTACAGTATTTAAACAGGATGCAGTCTTGCTGAATTTATTGGACTTAAATAATTAACAGCTGGCTCATTACTAATCCTAGATAATGAGGTAGCATCAACAGGAAAATATGCCATCTCAAGGAAATTTTGCCCTGGCCTTGTTGTTGGGCACAGTGATACATGCATTTGTCACCTCCAGTCTGAATTACTGTAATTCACTCTATCTGGCAGCAGTGCAAAGATTTCATCTTGTGTGTAACATGGCCACCAATAAGATGTCCTGCCATAGATATGTCACCCTTCAGGTACAGTCCCCTTGGCTCATATTTTATTTCTGTTGCAAGTTCAATGCTGTCTAGATCCTGATCTTCAAAGCTCTTAAGTCAGAAATCAGCTACTTCAGTGATCATGTTCAGGATTCTCTCAATACAAACTTTGCTTCCCTAGGATTATATAATTTACAAAGCCCGGGGTATAATCTGTAACAGAAGAAGGTGTTCCTGGATGAAGTTATTTGATTGGGGAATGAACTTCTGGAGGAGTTCAGATGAATTATGAATTTGACTACCTTTAAGAGCTTTTCATAAAGCTTTTTCACTGTAACTAGAATGAGTGACAGAGCCCAAAAACTGAAACAGAAAATAGCCACAAGCAAAACCTCCTGTAACCAGGGAAGAGAGAAGAGTAGAACACTCAATTAGATTGTCTACGTGGTGACTGGTGTGGAGAAAGTAAATAAGGAAGTGTCGTTTGCTCCTTCTCATAACACAAGAACTAGGGGTCACCAAATGAAATTAATAGGCAGCAGGTTTAAAACAAACAGAAGGAAGCATTTCTTCACACAATGTACAGTCAACCTGTGGAACTCTTTGCCAGAGGATGTTGTGAAGGCCAAGACTATATCAGGGTTAAAAAAAGAACTAGATAAGTTCATGGAGGATAGGTCCATCAATGGCTAGTAGCCAGGATATGCAGGGATGGTGTCCCCAGCCTCCGTTTGCCAGAAGCTGTGAATGGGTGACAGGAGACGGATCACTTGATGGTTACCTGTTCTGTTCATTCCCTCTGAAGCATTTGCCACTGTTGGAAGATGGGATACTGGGCTAGATGGACCTTTGGTCTGACCCAGGAGGGCCATTCTTGTGTTCTTTATGTACCCAACTGTGGATCTAGCATATCTGGGAAGTGCTTAGACACTATCTTGATGTGTGCTATAGAAAACCCTAAGATGTATAAGTTGTGTTTTCAGTACCCCAAAAGTAGGGTTATTGGCTTGTTGTTTATCTAGTTCCTCTTTATTTATAAAAGAAAAGAGATGGAGATTTTTTTTAAAGTTGTTCTACCCTAGAAACATCTAACGGTTGGAAAGTTGGAATTTGATATGAAAATAGCGCTCATGGAGAAGACTTTCTAAAAATTTTCTGATGAAAATTGTTTAAGGCACTGGATCTGCTTAGTGTGTGTTCTGTGAACTTTTAGCAATGGCAACACTAAACTCAAAGTGAGCTGTAGGCCATGAGAAATATCTCTCTGCCCAGTGTACTTGCATGTCACAGTGATTGAGTCATGGATCCCCAGGAGCAAATGCTCTCTTTGCTGTGTATGTGTTGTGAGGAAAAAGCTGGATGAATCCTAAGGTTTTAGGAAAGGAAGATATTTCTTTTGAACCTCATCAGGTATTCTGCATACAGCATGTTGGTAATGTCAGAGTAGTTCCATATTAAGGATTTTTTTTTTTTAAAAGAAGAAAATTTTAAAGCCAAAAGTGCTTTGAGGGCATTATATTGTACTGTTATACACTCTGATCAGGTAATAACAATGTCACGGGTGTTTTGCATTTCCATTGTGCATGTGCAGCATTAGAATAGTCTTTAATTACATGATCGCACACTATTTTTCACATACAACAAACTACATTTTTTCCTACAACCTTAAATACAAACCTGTAGCATCTTGGCATATTTTTTATGCTTAATGTACTTTTTTCAGTATCATGATGATCTTGAGTATCTTTATCAACTTAGACATTTTATGAGAGAAATTCTCTCAACTTAAATAATTTTGACAGAACCTGTCTTTTATGCATTTTCTCTTTAACTATCATGGTGGGTTTTTCCGTAGGTACAGTTCTCAGAGGATGAGGTAGTTTGAGATTTTTTACCTTCACATACCTGCACATTGCAGTAGGGTGACCAGATGTCCCTATTTTATAGGGACAGTCCAGATATTTGTGGCTGTATAGTTTTTACACAGATGGCTTGCATGCATTATGTTTGGTTTGCAGAGTATGCGTAGTGCTATCAGATGTGAAATGTGCACGTTAGATTGTAGAAAAAAATATTTTATGATACTAAGGTGTGTCTGAGGTGGTGGTTAATAATGTATTTAAAAACTATTTTAAATACTTACTCCCAAACCGGGCAGAGTTAAGGTTACGTGTGTGTTGGCCATTTTCTGGCTTGAGTGTTTATTACTGCAACCATGTTATTCTCTTAACATAATATTTTTTAATGTAATATACAAGGAGTTGTAAACAGGTGAATGGTGTGGGTGGAAGAAATGTTTTATCTTTGTCCCCAAGATGGATAAGGCAATAGTTTGACTTGAGGTGGTCACTAATAGTATGTGAGCAAAGCTGCTTGGAGTGCCTTTAATGGCTGTTTAGTTGCTGGTGAACACTAATGTCTTTGATGTTGCTCAGGCAGGTTGTTTTCTGATTCCTGACATGGAGGAAGACGAATGTGTAGGAGTGAATTACAGCTTTCCAATTTCCCAACTCAGATGAGGGATTATTTCAAAACACTTTGAGGAGCAAGAAGACCTTTTTTCATTGCTTTTTTTTTAAACCCTTCTGTAAAGGGGACAATTTTGCAGCCTATAGTGATTTGTCTTGAAACAGGTTTTGTCTTTAAAAAAGCGGGGGAAGGGAAAGAAATTAGTTTTGCTGAGAGACATTGTACTAATTCTGATGGTAATGATTTAATTCAGAACATAGTACGAAGATATCAGATGATAAAATCAGGAGCATATTAAAAAACTAGTTATTACAATTCAAAATCACCAAATAAAATTAAAATCTTCCTCCCCCGCCCTTCCCAACTTTGTACTTTTGAGCAAGGGACCCCTTCTGGTGGGTTACGAAATTGTGAACCGTGTGAGGTCTGCAACAAAGACTAATTTTTTTCCCATAGCAGGAGCCTCCAGTTGCTGCTGCTTTAAAGTTACAGCTGAAAAAGAGGGCGGGGAAAACTGTTGCAGGACTGGAGAGGGGGAAAAAAATGTCCAGGGCTCAGTAGTGAGAGGCCCCAAGCTCTGAAAGCAAGTCTTTGTGTCCCCCACTCCAGGCGCCCCCCTCCCCTAGGGCTGTGCCTATGGCAAAACATTACACAATCCGGCTATTGTTTGTTTGGGAAAAACTACAGCATCTTATTGCAATTATTTATGGAAGAAAATATTTGATGTTTTTGTAGGAGGTGGGAAGGGGGTGGGGAAGCTGGGTTTTACCTCTCCTGTTGTTCTTTCTAAACACTTTCCTTTTGTTAATGATACAGGGAACCCAGTCTCCTTTTCATCTCTCTCTCTCTCACCCACACATACCTTAATTTGTGCTACATTAATAGTCATGTAATGAAAAATATTTGTTAAACACCTCGTGTCACCATTAACAAAGGTGCTTCGTGAGCTGCCTCTGGGATCTGGTTAGGGTCCAGTTCTGCGAGATTTGTATGGTGCATTTTCTTTAACTATTGTTAGCTTTTTAAAAAATTAACTCTTTCCCATAAGTCTCACTGTAGATTCCAGCATAATTGAGGTGTTGTTTTGTGCTATCAGCAGGTTATGATAGCTTGGATTACAATGGAAACTTGCTCAGGATTTTTCTCGACCATTCAAGGTAGTTCCCTAGTTCAGTTGTAGAAAGATTTTGCCTGTATAATTCTAATTTTTTTCCCGCTGCTCCCACTAAACAACCCTTTCGGACACTTCTGTTTGGCAAGTGGGTCTGGAAATATCTCCAAGGTAGTTGTCACCTCTAATCTGTGAGAGTGATTCTGGGTAAGAGAATGGGTAAGTTGTCTCTGCGGGACCTTATTGTGATTCCTCATGGGTATGTGTGTTCCTGCAATTGGCTTAACCTGGCTTGCCTCTCCTGCCCATCCCATCAGATTGTTTTTATGCTAACAGTAACCGGGTAGGTAACATTTCCTACGCCTGTGGTGGATAATGCTAGTTTTGTCGTTATATAAGAGCAGGTTGGGACTTTAAGTTTAGCAGCAAAAAATGATGATGCCAGAGGGAAGGCAAACATGTTTTGGGCTCTCCCCTGTGGCAGCTTTTAGCACAGCTGTGGAGGGTTTGTGGTGGATTAGGAAATATTTTTTAAGACTTCTGCTCCTTGGGCCTGTAGAAGGAAGGCAGATTGTGGATTTCTTTGGAAACCATGACGGGTGGCGCTGGAAACTGTGCTTGCCATACATCTGACTCCAGAGAGAGTCCTGATGGAGGTACCATTGTCCTAAACGGATGGAAGGAGCTGTGAGCTACCACCTCCTCAGAGTTTATGCAATTCAAAGGGCAATTGGCATCCAGAGCAACCGTACTGTTTTTAGGTGGTCCTGGTTTTTGTAGTAGTGCTAGATGATAGAGGCCCTATTGCAGGGAGGCCTGTAACAGTGTTGGATGCTGTTGGAGTCACTCCTGGTAGCTTGGTGGAGGGGGGGGAAAAAAAAAAGCAGATGCACAGATGAGTGAGAAATGGTTTAAGTGTAGGGGCAGGATTATACCTTGCGCGTTAGACTTCTTATAATATGTTAATGAGGTGCTGGTGAGTATACAAGGGGTGAAGGGAAAGGTAATGTTTAATATCCTTTGAAAATGTCAGCCCTGTCTGCTGAGGTCAGGAAAAGCTCAATAAAGTAGAAAGTTAGCTAATATGCTATAAAGATGTGTACTATCCTTTGTGATAATGGAGGAGAGCATGTATGTTTTCCAGGAGCTGTATTTGTACCTGATGTAGGAGACTAAATTGTTTAAACTTTGAGATCTGTGCTGCTGCTAATGTATGTGGGGTTTACACTAGTAACTTCAATAGCATGCACCGATGAGAGCAAGCTCTGCTTTCTAAATCAACTTCTTGCATAACGGGAAACTTTAGTTACAGAGCACATGTTTGGCAGAAAATGTCCATTGTTAGCTAGCATGTCCCAAACCACACAAACTAACCAAAATAAAACCACACTTCAGCTTTTGCTTACGATATTTTCACTAGCTTTTCTTTTGCACATCATGGGTCTAGTGGTTGCAATAAGGGCAGTAGGGATCAGCAGGAGAGTTCATTCCACCTGTTCTGTTGGTGACTGTCATTTAAACACAATGTCATTCAATTTTCCTATGTTTAAAAAGAAGACGATAGTCCTGTTACCCACCTTACTAAAATGTGCAGAAAGACGTAGGCTAAAAAGCAGTTGTATAAAAAGCAGTTGTGTGATGTATGACTAATGTACTATTTTACAAGAGAGAATTTTTAAATGCTTTTGATCTATTAGTATAGAAGACCGTAAAATGGTGTCACACCTTGCAAATGGACAGTCACACTGGTATTACCATGTGAAGTTAGGTGACTGCTAGAGTTTATAATTGGCTTGGGTTTGTGGTGGCTTATAGTAGTACTTGCCCTTTTATGTACAAAAGGACCCCTCAGAACGTTTTTCTTTGTAGCATACATTAAGATAGCAACGCTGTCTGTCTGGAAGTTGTGTACTTGCATAACAAGATGCCAGGCTCTTCTTTATACATGGAAATGAGACAGGAGAATGAGTGTGCAAGACTACTGGAATGATCATCCTTTAGTGTGTTCTTAAATGATTGTATGGTTTATGTGAATTATGTTTTCAGTGCATTGTGCAGGAGATACGTGCACAAAATCCATTGTGTAATTGCAGGAATTGGTTTTGTGTGCACAGATTGTATTTTCTTAAATTTGGTTTTATGTGTGAATCATTGATACAACATTTTGAGATTTTACCCTTGGTGTCTGCATTTGGATATATAAAGGATGCGTAAGGTAGAGTTTTGTTAGACAGTTCCTGTTGGGATTGGTTCATATTTTGTGTTTATTTGAGCCTCTGAGATCTCTCTCACACATGCGCACACACATATTTTGGTATGCATATGAGTGCTAAATAAAATATAATGTGGAAGATATATGGAGTGAGACAAGAAGCAGTTTTTTCAATAGACCGTAAATTTTCAGATATTTTCTTATAAATTAATATGTGCTGGAATATAAGGCGATTTTTTTTTCCCCCCAGAGGGATTGGGGGAATATTGAGCTACCTCCATTTTGTGCTTCATTAGGAAATTGCTAAGGAAACTAACAAAAAATGTTTTTTGTATCAAGCTATAGATTTACAAACTTAGTGTGAGTCTTGGTATAAAACAAAACACTCAGTCAAGTTAGAACAAAAGCCAGCCACGTGGTTATTAAGGGGGAACTAGAGGATGTAAGATCATGTTAGATCTGTTCTTTCTGTTAGCAAGGTATTCAGTTACTCAGAATGAAGTATTTATTGCAGGAATTTGCCCGGCTGGTGCACTTCTATATATGTGTTGTATTTGGTATCTGTGTATATACATATATGTAATTTTGTGTGTATGTGAGTTTTGTTAACTGAGTCTCATTGTTATATTCCATATGGTTTCCATTTCCCAGTCTTCAGGTCTTTTTTTAAAACAAACTTTCTAGATTTTTACTTTAACCCTAGCTGAGTTGCAGTGAAGCACTGTCTTTTTTTTGGTTTCCCTTACCAGCAGTATCCTCTTTCCCCAGCTCACAAACACCATGTAAGAAGGGAAACGTAGGGCCCTTCCATTTTACTCATTCTTTTGTTTAATAAAAATCCCAAGGTGGAGAATGCGGCTCCCATATCTATGATGTTGCTGCTTGAGACATGCTTCTTTGCTCTACTAAACTGCCCTGGCTAAGCTGTGTGAGGTCTGGAGGTCCCTGAAAGGGGGAAGCTGAAGTGCATGCACAAAGATGAATAATAACATGATGTCACTGCCAGCCAATCAGCAGAGTTAATGTCACATGCCTGGCAGCCACTTCATATGCCCATAGAACAAGAGTAACCGCCTAAATTGTCCCTCTCTTGCTACCAATCAGCTGGCAGCTGCTAGGGATCAGGCTTTTTGAAGTTTATTATATGAGACTTTGATGCACATTCAAAAAGGGATGATGCATTTTTCTGTTAGAGTTGTTAACCTCTTGGAGAACATTTAAAAAAAAAATGTGGCAACCTTTACAGCTACTTGTGAATGTTGCTTTTCAAACATATTAAGAGCAAACTAACAGATTTTTCTACAGGATAATGCTGTAAAGCTCTGTGCCCTGAGTGGGGTGTCAGTCTGTATACTTGTTTCCTTTATGACAGGTATGAGAACTTTATTTTTTTACTTATCCTTTTTATCCCCATCGGATAAATTAAATTTAGATTTGTTTCCCTTTGTTTTCCTGTTCCTTAAATAACTCTTGTTTAGCAGACTGCTCAGATTGGCAGCAACAACGTGCAGAGACCCCCTCTGTTAGATGTGCATTTGTTTCCACCCCTTCTGCCCTCTCTTTTCTCAGTTGTTGACATTTAAACTCTGCATCTAACCAGGGTGATTGTAGTAGCAGGTCAACCCAGTGAATGTTGAATAAACTGTTTTCTGTTGATGGATCAGATGAAATGACATGTTAGACCAGAAGAATTGAGAGATTCTGGCTGATGTCCAAAACCAAGGTGCTACATGTGTATTTTAGACAGGATTAAATTAGGTATGATCCTGTACAGAATTTCAAACAAAGATATTCTGATGGAAGCCTACTCTGAGATGGCGTGGCTGACTCTCGGAAGGAAAGAGGCACACGTCCTAAATGACAGGTTTCAGAGTAGCAGCCGTGTTAGTCTGTATCCACAAAAAGAACAGGAATACTTGTCACCTTAGAGACTAACACATTTATTTGAGCATAAGCTTTCGTGGGCTACAGCCCACTTCATCGGATGCGTAGAATGGAACACACAGAAAGAAGCTATTTATACATACAGATCGGACCAGTATAAATATCTTTTCTGTGGGTTCCATTCTATGCATCTGATGAAGTGGGCTGTAGCCCATGAAAGCTTATGCTCAAATACATTTGTTAGTCTCTAAGGTGCCACAAGTACTCCTGTTCTATATGTCCTAAATGGTTTTTTAGGGAGTAGCACATGAGCCTATCTTCGTCAGACCTTTCCCTTCACGGTGTACCACTTCATTTTTTTTTTTAGAGGTGTTTCATCACCCCTTTCTTATAGTGACCCAGGCAAGTGAATTTGTTTTATCGTCCTATTGTAGGAGGAAATAAAGGACAAATCTCTGAGGAGTTAACTCCCCCTACAAAGATGACTTCAGTGCATAGTTCATGTGCTTTCTGTCGTCAGGAGTTAAAAACAGCCATTGCTTACTGAGGAACAATTGCTGAGCTTGTGGTCTGTGAAATTTTTTTCATATCCAGACTAAGAATTAGGAGGAGAAATTTGATGAATAGGTGGTGAAAATCCATAGTTACAGAAAGTAAGTTAATTCATAGGTACTTTTTGAGGGCACAGAGTGGTCTACAGAGATGCTTGTATCACAATGAAACATCTGACAGTATTCAAGGAAAGATGATTCCTTGTAGTTGTAGCCCAGTTTCAAGGCTTTTGACTGACACATTTAAATTCTCTTTCTATTCTCCTTTGCCCTCATTTGGGTCCCTCAGAGGAAGAAGAAATTTCAAGTGACTTCAAATTTAGACCATATGCCTTTGAGAGAATGATAAGATGCTTCAATCTGGACCATTTAAAACTGTTGGACTGGCTTTAGTGGAATTTGTCGCAAAGAGTAGAGAGATCACATTTTAGTCTTTGTAGACCAGAAAAAAAAATTCAGCACAAAATAGTCTTGGTTATTTTCTCTTTGTGATGTAAAGAGTTTTATATTCTGTGATTCATAAAATTACCCTTGGGGTAGGAGTCACGTACAATGCTGTCAATGTTTAATTCATTCCAAGGTTATATTGAAGTTAGCATGCTAGTTTACTTTCTTAAAAGAAAAAAAGATGCAACACCCTCCTTCCCCAAAAAAAAACAACCCCCCCCCCAACAAAGTCACAGGCTGAAAGGCCGTGTCCCTGTTGGCAGTTGAAGCATAAATTTCATTTGCTGCAAACAGGAAACTCAGTGGTGGAACAGGTTGCATATTCTATTGGTAACTCTAAGAGCCATCCGTGTCGCGATTGAAAGGTTTTTGTTTTCATAATGCAATATAAAATGATTTAATGTTCAGTAATTATTTTCTTGAAAGCAAAAAGATCTTTATGTGAGGTTCAGTGAAAGATGCAGCAAATGTAATTCCTCTCTGAAGGGCTCAGAATTTTTAAAAGGTTTGGAACAACTAAAGCTAACTGTATTAAGCCAAATTGGAGCTATAAATCAGGAGGCATCCTTTGCATTTTTTCTGTTTTTTGCAGTCGGTGTTTGGAGATCTCCAGTGTCCTGAACTGTGCTGTGGGAAGATTTAAGATTTCAGTTGTACATTTATAGTCATTTTTAAACATTTGCAATTGTTAATGACACACATACATATATACAAATAAAATGCTGAGTAGGAAAGGGAGTAATGTTATTGTAAACACTTCACCTCCTCTTGGTTGTTTTTCAACCACTGTGCCAAAGGTAGAAAGCAGTACCATATTTTACAGCTGACAGGATATCTCAAGTGTTTAAAACATCTGAAGAGATGATAAACCATTCAGCGCTGAGCTGAGAGATGGTTGTAGGTATGTATATATGCAGGGGTGTGTGTGTGTGTGTAAATACACGCAACACAGATTTTCCTTTCAAAGTGAGGCTAAAAGTTAAATGAACACACAGTATATGAAACCAGTCATGTGAGGTGATGAGAAGTGGAGAGGAGAGATCCACCAGAATGCAGTCATCAGCTTTAAAATGTTAATGATATGTCCTGCTCTTAGCAGTAGCAGTTGACTATCCAAATGTTGGGTTTATCTCCTCAAACAATAAAGCAACAAGAAGCCAAATCAGATTTGAGCTTCCTCACCAAAAAGAAGAAAAAAAGTATATGTGGGCAAGAGAAGTGATAACTTTACATGCTCTTGCATACATTTACTCATTACAAACTGCTATTGGAATATGTGAATTAAGAAATAAACTTAGATTACTGCAAGCTCTTTGTATGACATCTTTTGTACAGTGTGTCCCAAAGGATTTTGCGGTCTGTAAAATAAAAAATTTCCAAAGCAAATCCTATATTAAGTTTAAAACAGGTAGAGAATGTCTCAAGTGTTATGTATACATGTTTAAGGTTACAGTAACTCCTCGCTTAATGTTGTAGTTATGTTCCTGAAAAATGCGACTTTACGCGAAACGATGTTAAGCAAATCCAATTTCCCTATAAGAATTAATGTTAATAAGGGGGGTTAGGTTCCAGGGAAATTTTTTTCACCAGACAAAAAACTATATATTTTATAGGTATACACACAGTATAAGTTTTAAACAAACAATTTAATATTGTTCACAGCTATGATGATTGTGAAGCTTGGTTGAGGTGGTGAAGTTAAGAGGGTGGGATATTTTCCAGGGAATGCCTTACTGTTAAATGATGAACTAGCACTCGGCTGAGCCCTCAAGGGTTAACACATAGTTGTTAATGTAGCCTGTCATCAAGGCAGCATGAACAGGAGGGAGGGGAGACAGCATAGCAGACAGAGACAGACACACACCTTGTGTGTGGGGGAGAGAGAGAGAGATGCACGCTGCCCCTTTAAGTAAGCTGACCCACTCGTAAGTGCATTGTCTTTTTTAAGTGGATCAGGAAGTTGAGACAGCAGCTGCTGCCCCAAGCTCTCTCTGTCAGTGTCCCCTCCCTGCTCTATATGGAGAAGGGGTAAGCGGGGTGCAGGAGCAGGGGGGAGGGTACACCCTGACATTGGCCCCTTCCTCTCTGCCTTCACAGCAAGCAGGAGTTTCTGGGAGCAGCTCACAGGCAGAGGGCAGGAGCAGCACATGGCAGTGGGGGGCGGGACAGCTGAACTGCTGATTGATAGCCTGCTGGGCGGCTGCAGCACAGGGAACTTAGGGGAGCAGGGAGCTGATGGAGGGGCTGCCGGTCCACCCTGGTTATAAGCCCCCACCAGCTAGCTGCAACAGGCTGCTCTTTCTGCAAGCAGTGGACAAAGCAGGTGGCTGCCAAATGATGTTAGAAGGGAGCATTGCACAACTTTAAATGAGCATGTTCCCTAATTGATCAGCAGCGAAACAACGTTAACCACGACCACTTTAAGTGAGGAGTTACTGTATCTGTTTCTTAAACAACATGGAAGAGTTACAGATTTTAGGGGAACAGCTAAAGACTAGACACCTTAATGTCTTGAGTTTATGCCTAAAATTTTCTAGAAGTCCTGCAAATATCAAGCCTGGGTTGGTACATGGGGACTTCAAGGTCACTTTTGAATGTGCTGTAAAACGTCCCACTTAATTATAGCAAAGATTGTTTTGGAGAGTGTTTAAGTTAAAAGCAAGGAATGCTGAAGTCACGCATGGGAGTTTTGTTGAGCCTTCGTTTGGCTTCTAGTGAGTATTGGAAGAAAAAATTATTTTGTGACCACTAGGAATTTAAAAATAAAAAGCATGTTAACACTTGCAGTGTTAGCCTGTTGTCTTGACAGGCACAAAGCTACCAAACTAAGTCTCTACGTTATCAATTACCTGAGGGTCATGTGGGGCCTTGAGTGTTTTTCCCTAACCTAGGGAAAAGGGAATTTGTCGATAAATGGGGAAAAAAATAAGTATTTCTTGACTTCCAAAGTGAGTAGTTGCAGGAGTTTAGAGAGATATGCTATTAAAATACACAACCTGTGTTTCCTGACTAGGATAACTTGGTGTAATGTGCATCATTACTTTTTTGGTTGCATTTTGCATTTGCTGATTCAATTAGGCCATGATATCATTTTTAAAATGCCAAATAATAATCTTACATAGCAAGTGGGTTATCTGTAAAAAAAAAAAAAAAAAAAAACTGTGAAAACCTTAATATACTTCTGTGGCAGAAACCTGTTAAGTCTTATTAAAACAGATGTTTTATGTTCCTTTGTTGCCTATGTGAACAGTATGAACTAGAGAACATGACAAGAACACTGATAATAGATCTGGGATCTTTTTGGTTCATGCATCAGCAATTCTGAGCTGTTACTAATGCTGATTTTCCTAATGCTAACTTGTTACATGGCCTTGTGTAGTTTTTGTAGTTAAACCCATTGACTAGTGAAGCAATGGTTTGTCCTGCGGTAGAATTAGCACCAATGTGAGCTGTTAAAATTGCTCAGAGAGACTGTTCCTTTTGCCAGATCATACTTGTGCCTCCTCTTCAGTTATACTTAACAGAAAAATGATCCCTAAGAAGATTTTAATGGCAATGAGTGTGGGGAGGTGGGTGGTGGGAGTCAGCTCATCTGAAAATTGGGCCACTTTTATTTTGGTGGCTAAACGCAGGTTTAGGAGTTTAATATTTGGGCACTCAAGAGGGCAAATGTTGGCCTAAGGTGACACAGAAGTTTTGACCACCCTGTATGTTTTATCAGCATCTTTAACATGTTGCATGGACTTTAGTTTTAAATGCTAAGAATTCAACCAAAGCTGTGTTCTGAAGTTGGCCTTTGTTTCTGGATAGTCCTTACTACTGTGAAGCTGATGGAGTGAGCAGCCCAAATGGCTTGCAATATATTTTGGCTGTCCCCATTTTCTATGCTTTCATTTTACTTCATTCTCTCTCCCATTTCTCTTTGGGTTATAAGCTGCAGTGACACCACTTGCAGACATTTCCACAGAAGAGTGGCACAGCTGACAATTATCCAGTCACTGGGTGAATTGGCTGAGTGCCACAAGATTGCTCAAATGTTTTCTCTTTCCTAACTTTGCCTTACCTTAGGGCATAACTGTTCTCTGGAAGGGCCGGGCCCCATGGTTGCTTCAACTAACACTGTGAGAAGAGTGAACAATGTGTAAACAACTATGTATGCTGATCGTTCTGTCCCATGTTTGCCACCTGTTTGAAGGTTCCCGGCTGCAGTCCCATGTTGCTCAGTGACACACGGTACTGTGTTTGACAGAGTCACTGTTTTGCTTTACTTTGTTGAGAGCTGCTGTTTCCAGAAAAGAATTTTTTTTCTTTCTGTTCTGCCGGTGTTATGCAAATAGATAATTAAACTGTATTCTTCAAAGAAGATGGTAAACAGGGAGTCGGTTATTTTAAATGCATATTTTGAAAGCCACAGTATAGCATGTTGATGCACTTGAAGGGTGTTTGCCTGTTGAGGGGGTGATGATTGCTTTAATTCATGTTTTTTTAAGATTTCTGTTTAGCACTTGTGTTTTGCTATGTAGAATATAATAAATATTATTTGACCCCCCAAAAATCATAGCTCTTGAGGACTCCATGCTGGTTTGGAATGTTCTGTGGCAAAAATTGTTTTTCAATGGAAAATTGGATTTTCAGCTAAATGAAACTTTTCGCAAAGTGTCGGCTTTCCACAGAAAATACCAACTTTTCATTGAAAAACTGAACACCTGAAAACTGTAAAGATTTTGACCATAAACTGAAAACTTCTAGCTGAAACATGAGCATTTCAATTTTGAAAATGCTGGCTACAGTGCATCACGAGATTTGTAATTCATATGCCTCATGCCCTCATTCTTCTTATAGGCAGGGGTTCCTCACCTGGACTACATCTCCTATGATGCACTGTGATGATGGGTCTCCCATGGTGAACCAGGGCTATTCAGCAAGTGGGAAGGCTGGTGCATCCCAGGAAATGTCCAGACAGGGAGCCCGTTTTTGTTGCATCTTGTGTTGAATTAAGTCTACTGTATTGGGTAGATTTGTCAGCTCTTATTTGGGACAGAATCTATTTTATAGCACTGTTTATTTACATTGTATTTATGTGAGTATCAAATAATCATACACTTGCAAATAGCTTGCATTTAAGTAGCACCTTTAATTAGAGGACGTCACAGCTGTTTGCAACCAATTAATTAGTTTCTCAACACCTATGTATGTGTTAGGTGAGGTTTTATTTCTGTTTCATGTTATGGGAAACATAAGCACATAGGTTATGACTTGACCAATGTGTTATAGGAAGTCATTGAGTTAGGAAACCTGACTTTAGAGTCTAGGCCATGCCGCCACTATTACAGATTAAGTAAGTAAGTAATCACTTTTTATATCAAAAGAAATAAAGATCCATGTCCATGAGCCATGTTCATTCAGTTCCATGTGAGTTTTTAAAATGTGGATTCTTAATATTAGTAATTCAAATTACTACTTGGATCAAAGAACTGTAAAGATATTTCCATTTGTTTGTAATGGGTCTTCTCAAATTAGAAACTGTTTAGTGAATGAGGGAGTCTCCCGTTGACTTCGACAGATGAGACCAAAGACCGATTTTGGACCTGCAGCTCTGTCTGCAAGTGCCACAGTTGAAGACAGTTATAGATGAATGTGTGCTGCTTTTAGCTTTATCCTCGTGTGTCTCCTTGGTTGCAAGCTGTTGAAATCTGTCAGTTGAAGGTGTCAGAGCTGCCGCCATCAGGTCTTGTGATGGGCTAAGAGCTCCCAAGTGCTGAGGTCAACACTGCAAAACTGGAGGTTGGCCTTGAAAGCTTTGTTATGCTTTCTTCATCTGCTCCTAAAACAAGTTCCAGTCTCCAACTCTCCATAAAAGATGGTGACTATTATGTCATTTTTGAAAAAAAAAGCCATTTTTCTGATTGTGCTGAAAACTATTGCGCATGCAGAGAACTCTCCTTTCATGTTAATCAACAAATGTTAAGCTTTTGTCCTCTCTCCAAATACTAGAAGCAGACAGTCCAGGTTTTGAATTAGCTGTACACAAAATTTGCGGTTTTGTAAATGAAGGCCTAATGCTTATTCTTGGATGTGGTCCCTTGTTTCTAAGTCAGATGAGAGCTGCAGATGCCGCTACTCAGAAGCTGTGCTCAGACTTGTGAAGGGACTTGTCAGCTGCCATCCCTCTAGCCAGATAAGGACTGGTTTTGATTGGATCCAGAGTCTTACAGAGTGTTCAGCTAGAAGGATGCCAGGCATGGTGAGGCATCTAGATAGTTGCTGGGGAGTTTGAGAGAAACACTGGGGGTTATCCTGCATCTGAGTAAAAAAGAAACCCATCAAGTCAGTTGAGTTATAGGAGCACATCTTAAACTACTCCATTTTTGTTGTTGTTGCACTCTTGGAACCCACCAATTGGCTAAGCAGGTTTTTTCTTTAAATGTTATCAAAGCAAATTTTTTTTACAGACCTATACCTATCTTCTATATGCCAATTGTCAGCCTAGACAAAATCTTCTAGGTCGTGTTATAAACTGCTGTGAGAAATAGGTTATTAATGGGAACACAAAGACCCATAACGATGGCATAATAAGAGGCAGCAATGAATTGCCCCTCTGAAGAGAAGATGCAGAGCCTCAAGGTAGAAAAACATATTTTAAAAAGGCACTATTTCAAAGGCTGAGGTTCTTTCTTAAAACAATTTAGTGCCAAAAGCTTAACCAGTTTTTCATAAACATGGTTGCCAGTTGCAGCCAAAACAAACAATTAGGGTCCTTAAATGAACCTAAGTATGGAATCATAGTTACTGAAGCAGACCGCTTAAAATTATAACTGTAGTTAAGTATGATTCCGAAAGCTAGAAGTCAAAGAGCAGGATCCATGTGGTTTAGGAGGCTTTTGTCTCTCCTCAGCGTTTCTTTTCATGGAGGTGTGCAAGGAGGGTGCTTTAGAAGCAAGATTTGACATAGGTCACCTATGGAGATGTTCTAGCATAGTAACTAAGGTCAGTTATTCATCTTACAAAAGTGAGAAAGGGGCCAGTATTGACTGGATGTTCATACAAAGGTCAGGCATGTGAAGTAACAAGGCATTTTGATCAATTTCTCCCTTCCAATAGCTGATCTTCACGTACATGCCCCTGATTTCCAAGCCGCCTCTCACTACAGAGTCGGTCTGCTCACTTCGGATTTGATCCAGAGCTCCCTGAACTCTGTGGAAAGATGCCCATTGACTTCAATGGGTTGTGGATCCGCCCCACTTTGGGTAGTCTGTACGGCGATGGGGAGGGAGCCTCCAGCCCTGGAAGAGACTCACGCTAACGGTGTAGACATTGTGACTCAGGCTGCTGCTCGGGCACTCAGTCCCACCTGAGCCCCTAGTCTTGAGAGCCTGAGCCACTATGTCCATGCTGCTATTAGCCCTGCTAGTGTGAGTCTGTCTACCCAGGTTCCCCCCCCCCCCCCCCCCATGGCAGTATGTAGACGTATCCTTTGTGAGCATCTCCATGAAAACAACTTTTTGGGGATTGGTGCCTTTCGTTCTGTCTGTGTGATACTTTAATTACTTTCCAAGATAGTGAGGACTACGTGATAACACGCACATTAAAGGGTTATCAGCATTGAGGTTTTGAGTGTTTTGTGTCAGAGAATATTGTTGTTTTCATGAAGTTTTAACAGGAATCCTCCCATCTTTCCCTCCTCATTATTATTTATATTGCACCAGAGAGCGTTATAACTTCCTTCCTTGTTGCAAGAATCTGGGTGAGTCTTCTGCAGCTTTGACAAAAACCTGACTTCCTCTCTCCCCTCCCCCCCAAATACCTCCTGTATTCCCTGCTTGAATTCTCTTTTGGTTGAAAATGGAAACTTAGAATCCTGCTATGTTATATCACTAAACCTTTAGTGAAATTTATTCAGAGAGTTAAGGGTTTAATCTTGAGTGTCCTGCCAGATTCTGACCCAGTTCAGACAGAGGTGGTGTTCTTCATTTCCCAGTCTATTACTGATGCTTATTCTTGTCCTGCACCATTAAACTTTTCTGCTCCACCCAGAGATGGTTGCATTTCAGTCGGTGAAGCAATTTGTGGGCTTGTATTGTAGGCACATTGTTATGAAAACTGTTACTCCCTGGTTTTCTACTGGTGTTAAAATAAGTACTAAAACAAGAAGGGAACTGGTGAACTTGGGCTGTTGTATAACTTGGCTGGCAGAATGAATGATGTCCTTTTACATCAAGATGCTGCCATTAGCAGGCTTAGAAATATCAACACTTGATTACAACTTTTTTTCATGTGGAAGAACATTTTGAAATATGTGTTTTCTGTGGGTTGTTCATTTCATCACGCGAACTTCCAGATTGCTGTGTTGAGCAAAACAGGGCTACAGATTTTTGAGAGTGTTCCTTCTGCGAAGAGGGCAAATTATTTAATCCAGTGAACAACCTCTTCACCTGGCGTGTTGACACCTGGAAACTAGCCGAAACCACAGTTTTGACATGATGTCCGGTATACTGCCAGCGTACCAGGTTGCTGTGAAGCATAGGACTCAACTGTTGTAAACCCGTGCTGCCTTTTCATTATGGGTCTGCTCTTAAAGTGGGAGTACCAAGAGGAGGAGATGTTGGCTTTAGCCTTCCCTAACTGGCAATTATTCGTATTTTCAGATTGCCACAAGAGATGGTAAGATTTTCAAGCTTGCGTTCTGTTAAAGTTAAGGCAAGAGGGAGGTTTGCTTGTTGATGCAGCCGCTGCCACTGCATTCTTGCATAGAGAAGTAGGTGTAGAAGACAAAGCTCCTATTAACATGCTATTGATGATCATGGGCAGAAATAAATGGTGGAAATAAATTGTTCTCCAGAATAATATATGCTGGGAAGTCTTCACTTGCAGTTGTTTTTTTTTTTAAAAAAAAGGTCATGTAGCCTAATAAGGTATTCAGGAGAACAAGCACCCAATATTCTGCTCACAACTCAAACACTGAAGTATTTATTACTTTGATTATTGTTTGTATTACAGTAGCATCTAAAAGCCCCAATGGAGATCAGGGCTCCTGTATGCTAGATACTGAACACACCCATACTGAGAAACAGTCCTTGTCTCAAAAAACCATCTAGTTTAAATAGCCAGGTCAGGAAAAGGAAGTAGTAGTATTATACCCATTTTACGGGATGGCAAAACTGACACACAGGCTAAATGATTTGCTTACGGTCACAGAGGAAGTATGTGGCAGAGCAGGCAAGTAAGCCCACTTCTCCTGAGTTCCAGTCCAGTGCATTAACCATGAGGCCACCCTTTCTGAAGTAGAGGAGGGAATATCTTTTAGCTAAACTATTGCTAACTGAATGTCTGTAAGAGAGAGCGCTTTGGTCCTTTTGGCTTTTACCATCTGTATTTTTAAGATGATGCTATAAAGCTGAGTGGCATCTATTGTTTTATATTCTAGAGCCTTTTTGGGCGGGGGTGGGGGGAAAGAGGGGTTCAGCTGTGTTCCAGGGAACAGGATTGAGGGTTAGGAGAACTGGGTTACATTCTTGACTGTCACTGACTTTCTGTGGGACCTCATGCAAGTCACTTCACCTTCTGGTGACTCAGTTTTCCTGCTGTAAATCAACACCTATGTTTTATGATGTTTTCAGATCTACAGATGAGATACACGTGTTTATATATTTTACTTACACATAAAGTTTCATATATATGAAACAGTGCAAAAAGCAGCCAGGGGGGAGGGTTGTCAGTCTGTCATGAGCTAATACACATTGGGCTTGCTGAAAAATGTCTTATAGTTTTGAACTCTGTAAGAAGCAGAACCCAAGTTGACCATTCCAAAATTTCACTTTCGCCTGTTTTTTTTTTTAAATTATTTATTCTATTGTTCTGATCCAGGAAATCATCCCCATCAGTTCCTGGAATGGATGGTCGGCAGTGAAGCAAAAACCCAGTCTCGGTTGGGTAACTGAACCAAAGGCAATAAAGCAAATGGTCGTGTTTCATTGGGATTGCCACCAGCTATGGCCACACCAGAGAGCTTAGAGCGACGCAGCAGCAGTTCTCGAGTGTAGCTAAGCCAATGGGAGAGTACCCTCCCATCAGTTTCATGACTCCACCCCCAACGAACATCGGTAGCTGCATCAGTGGGAGAAGCTCTCCCGTCAACATAACGCTGTCCACACCAGCGCTTACATCGGTGTAACTAATGTTGCTTGGGGGTGGCTTATTCACGCCCCTGAGTGACACAAGTTATACAGACATAAGTGATAGTAGCCGTAGCTATGGTGTTTTGCTGCTCTGCCTGCTCTCCTCTTATGAGCAATAGGGGACACGGGAAACAAGCATCCAGCTCTAGGAGGTACCAGGAAAACATTTCAATACCCATATGCACAAAGGGGTGGGTGGAGCTGAGGATTGTTCACATCCGCAAAAGAAAACAAAGTTTGTGAGGCTAATTTTAGATCTACCAACCTGAACAAGACCCTTTTTAACACGGTGAAGAAGTAAGGCCATGTCCACATGGCACTTCCGTTGTTAAAACTTTTGTTGCTCGGGGTGTGAAACAAGCACCTTCCTGGACAACAGAAGTGTTAACGACGAAAAGCGCTGGTGTGGACGGTGTTTCGTCGGCGGGAGATGCTTTTCCACAGACGAACCTCTGCCGCCCCTCATCCGGGGTAGTTTTATTTTGTCGTCAGGAGAGCTCCCTGTACCAGCACAGCTGCGCTGTTGTACGATGCACAGTGTACATACCCTAATGGTAACTCCACGTCATAAATGCCTCATCGAGGAAAGAGGTGTTGCTGGCTTTTTTATTTTGTAATACTAAGGCTCCCACGGATGTGCCCTGGTTATCTAATTTTTCCATGGAACAATCCATGGAAGTCTAAAGATCGCCTCAGTGGACTCCCAGGAAGCATTGTGAGACATATCAGCTGGCTGTGCATTCAGTTAACTATAAACAAAATACTTGTCTTTAAACATGAAGTCCAGAGGGAGTGCGCTAGTGAGAGGAAATATTAGCAGTCCTCTTTAAAGTGAGAATTAAACAACATTGGTGTTCTTTCAAACACAACCATCTTCTTTTCTGCATTTTTAAAAACATATCCCTACATTTGGAATGCACTTGGGTAAAACCTGCTGCATGTTCGTGCTTGTTGCATTGCTGTTGTATTTTTTTAGCTGGAACCACTTTCCCAGAATTCAGTAGTCAAGAACTTCTAGTTTCAGTGTCTAAACACTGCTGGAGAAAATATTGCTAGATCAGTGCTTCTCAAAGTCGGGCTGTCGCTTGTTCAGGGAAAGCCCCTGGTGATCCGGGCCGGTTTGTTTACTTGCTGCGTCCGCAGGTTCAGCCGATCGCGGCTCTCACTGGCCGCAGTTTGCTGCTCCAGGCGAATGGGAGCTGCTGGGGCCAAGTGACTTCATCATTCCTTCTAGTCCACCTTTTTATCTCTGACTGGAATTGCCCTGTACTCACTGGGCCTTAGCAGGGGAAATGGAGCATCATGCTTCTTTCTGAAAGGTTTGTTTCCTTATTTAATTTCCTGGCATTACTGAGGGTGGGGGAAAGGGTTGCTGCCTTGCCTCCAGTGCTTGGAGAGATGGCATCTCTTCGTGAGAGATTACCGTATATACTCGTTCATAAGCCAAATATTTTTGGTAAAAAAGTGACGTATCAAAGAGCGGGGGTCGGCTTATAAACAGGTCTACACCAAAATTTGATGATTTTAAACTCTATGGTATCATTGAATTGAATATCTAATACCGGGGTAGGCAACCTATGAGACACGCGCCAAAGGCGTCACGCGAGCTGATTTTCAGTGGCACTCACACTGCCTGGGTCCTGGCCACCGGTGCGGGGGGTTCTGCATTTTAATTTAATTTTAAATGAAGCTTCTAAAACATTTTAAAAATCTTATTTACTTAACATACAACAATAGTTGAGTTGTATATTATAGACTTATAGAAAGAGATCTTCTAAAAATGTTAAAATGTATTACTGGCATGCGAAACCTTAAATTAGAGTGAAGAAATGAAGACTTGGCACACCACTTCTGAAAGGTTGCCAACCCCGATCTAATACATTGTTGTTTTGTTTACCTGGAGGGTCTGCAGCCATGGAGCCCCTCAGCTCCCTGCGGCCGCGGATCGCCATTCCCAGCCAATGGGAGCTGCGGGAAGTGGTGCCAGCGGTGCTAGAGGTGGCTGCATCTCCATGATCGTGAAGCAGTCCTTACACACACAATCAGTGAAGATCTAGTGCTGTTTTAAGATAAGGGAACCATATACAAATAAATATATTTACTAAGCTCTAACCTGGTTACCTAAGTCCTGCCAATTGTAAAGCATAACAAGGTGACAGGAATCTTTTGCTATCTTTTATATCAGAAGCAGGAAGTCTGCCAAACAATCAGTGGGGCCAATGGATGATCGAGGCGCTAAAAAAGCATCCAAGGAAGACGAGGGTGTTGCAGAGAAGCTAAGTGAGTTCTTTGCATCGGTCTTCACGGCAGAGGATGGGTCCTCAGATTCCCACAGCTGAGCCATTCTTTTTAGGTGACAAAGCCGAGGAACTGTCTGAGATTGAGATGTCAGTAGAGGTGGTTTTGGAGCAAGTTGATAAATTAAGTTACGAGGAACAGATGGGGTTCACCCAAGGGTTCTGAAGGACCTGAGAGATGAAATTGCAGAACTACTAACTGTGATATGTAATCTATTGCTTAAATTAACCTCTGTACCAGATGACTGGTGAATAGCTAATGTAACACTGATTTAAAAAAAAAAAAAAGCGGGCGGGGGGGAGGAGGAATGGGGGGTCCAGAGATGATCCTGGCAATTGCTGGCCAGTAAGCCTAACTTTAATTGGTTGAAACTATAGTAAAGAAAAGAATTATCAGACATAGATGAACATGATACGTTGGGGAAGAGTGAACACGGCTTTTGTAAAGGGAAATCGTGCCTCATCAAATGTATACAAGGGTGATCTAGTGGATATAGTATACTTGCACTTTCCAAAAGCCTTTGACAAAGTCCCTCACCAAAGGCTCTCAAGCGAAGTAAGGAGTCATGGGATAAAAGGGAAAGTCCTCTCATGGATCAGTAACTGGTCAGAAGATAGGAAACAAAGGGTAGGAATAAATGGTAAGTTTTCACAGTGGAGAGAGGTAAATTGCAGGGTCTCCCACGGGTCTGTAGTGGGACCAGTGCTGTTCAACATATTCATAAATGATCTGGAAAAAGGAATAAACAGTGAGGTGACGGTTTGCAGATAGTATAAAATTCAAAGCAGACTCTGAAGAGTTACAAAGGGATCTCACTAAACTGCGTGTCTGGGCAAGAAAATGGCAGATGACATTCAGTGTTGATAAATGCGAAGTAATTTACGTTGAAAAACATAATCCCATAATCATACAAAATGATGTGATCTAAATTAGCTGTTACTACTCAAGAAAGAGATCTTGGAGTCATCCTGGATAGTTCTCTGAAAACATCTGCTCAGTGTGCAGCAGCAGTCAAAAAAGCTAAATATTAGGAACCTTTAGGAAAGGGATAGATGAAAAACAGAAAATATCATAATGCCACTATATAAATCCATGGTATTCCCACACCTTGAATACTGCATGCAGTTCTGGTTGCCCTACCGCAAAAAAAGATACTTTAGAATTGGAAAAGGTACACAGGAGGGCAACAAAAATGATTAAGGGTATGGAACAGCTTCTATGTGAGGAGAGATTAACAAGACTGGGACTGTTCAGCTTGGTAAAGAGATGACTGAGGGGAGGTATGAGAGAGGTCTAAAATCATGAATGGTGTGCAGAAAGTGAATAAGGAAGTGTTATTTACCCCTTTACATAATACAAGAACCAGGGGACGCCCAATGAAATTAATAGGCAGCAGGTTTAAAACAAACTTAAGGAAGTACTTCTTCACACAACATATTGTCAACCTGTGGAATTCGTTGCCAGATCTTGTGAAAGCCAAAAGTATAAATGGGTTCAAAAAAGAATATTAGATAAATTCCTGGAGGATAGGTCCATCAATAGCTATTAGCCCAGGTGGTCAGGGATGCAACTCCATGCTCTGGGTGTCCCTGAACCACTGAGTGCCAGAAACTGAGACTGGACAATAGGGGATGGATCACTCCATAAATTGCCCTGTTCTGTTCATTCCCTCTGAAGCATCTCCCAGCAGCCACGATACTGGGCTAGATGGACCATTGGTCTGACCCAGTAGGACTGTTATGTTCCTTATATGAGCTATGACAATATTAATAAAATGAGTGATTTAGGAAGTACCAACCTTTATGACAAAGGGGAATGTATGCTATAAGACTGGATTATCAAGCATGGATGTCTGATTTTACTGCGAAACAGCACAGAGTTTCTATCTAGTTGCTATAGGCTTACCAGAGATAGTAATTCCCGACCCTGTACTGGAAAGTTATAAACCAGACATATGCTGAGGTTATACAAATGTGAATTTTATGTTGAGCTGTGTTTGCAGTTGTTTCAAAGAAACAAAATATCATGCATTTCCTATTCTTGTTCATCCCACAGCCGACAGATGTTGCCCTGCTTGCTATGGTAGAGAGAGCCATGCAAGGGGCAGATTGAGATTTTGCAGCTCATGAGAAAATTCTTGAAATACTTAGTGGTTGGTTTTTTTTTTTTTTTTTTTTTTTTTGGTAAAGCAGCGTTTTCATTTTGTTTAGCAAATGGTTGGTGAGTTGGGCGCTTTAACATACAGGAGCAAACAAATGACTGGAATGGTATAGAGGCCAAATGTCCAGCTACTAATATTGGACTAGTACTTTGTGGTCATTGCTCTGGTATTTTTTTTCTCAAAGGGGAAAGATGAGCTGCTTCTTTTCTTTGACATGTGGTGCCAGTGACACAGAGCATGTAAATAATAATAAAATTGTTCTCCCACCTTGGTAGTTTAAATAAAACCTACTTCCCCCCACACCTAAACACACACGCTTACCTCCACATGTTTGCTTTATTAACTTGAGCTGACTTTGTGCTCAGAAGAGTTTGCGTCTGGACATGCCCTCTTTCACAAGGTGGATGCTCTCGCTTTTAGGCCATTTTAGTGCCTGAATAAGAGGGCTGTGGTCCCTTCCCCCCCTTGAATATTCAGAGGAGTAGGTCAGACTTCTTAAATAGGAAGTGCCCCAGTGTAGTGCCTAAAATGACCTTCTTAGGAAATGCCATACATGCTGCAGCACATACCTTCCTGCTGATCGCGTCTCCTGCATAGAAGGGGCAGTGGGGTACAAAGTAGCCTGGGAAACCAAACGGAAATTCCTGTGTACAAAGGAAGCTCAGAATTCCACGGTGTACACACAGGTCTTTCTGCCTTCCATCTTTAATTTTTTTTTCTTTGCACTGTAATCAGAGGAAACTTTTTCCATTAATAATTTTACTGTGGGTGGAGGGAAGGGAAAAGAGAAGCATCTATTGTTTAATGGAGAGTCAAGGCCTTGGGCAGCAAATGGGCCATTGGTTGGCTGAAATACCAGTTGTGGGACCTGGAGTAAGAGCAAGAGGAATATGTACAAAAACAAACTTTACCTGCAGGTGTAACAATCTCCTTTGTTTACCTGAACTTGGGCAGTTGGAGGTGCTTGTTTTTCCTGAAGGACAATGAACTGTAGTGTTACAATTATAAAAGAATGATGTCATTTATGTTTTAACAGTGTTTGTGGGGTGCTTTTTTTTTTTTCCAGCTTATAGGACATGGAATTATTTTTCTAAAGCCAAAATCAAAACTGTCAGTTGAAGGCAGAAACAGGCCTCAGGCAATGCTGTTTCTTCTGGCAGCAAGAGACAAAGATCCTTGTTCTTTAGGCCAGTTTTTGTGTGCGTTCCAGAACAACAATAATAATAATAATAAAAGAAATCAGTGTATTTGAAATTAAGAAGCATTCATTACAGCAGCATGTTAACAGAGCTATGGTTAAAATTGTTTTGCTCCTTCCTTTATATACGTTCGTTATTGAGGGGCTTTTAATTGTCAAAATTACTCCATATTTACACTTGGCAGAGAGAGAGGTAGGGGTGTGTGGGTGTGTGTGTGTGTGTAAAATTTTGAAGAAGCTCAGTTCTGCTGTTGTGGAATTATACAAATAAAAATGAGAGAGGAGAAATTTAGAAAAGGTTGAAGTGCTCTTTCTTCCCTTCGTTTGTCTCACATATCAAGTGTTATACAGAGCTCACAGCCTTTAAGGTAGTAAAGCAGTCATGCTTTGCCCATTAGCTTGTCAAACACCTCTTGGCATATCTAGTAATTCTAGATTCCTCAAAATATCTTTAATATTTTTTCACCTTTGCACTTGCTGTGCATGTGCTGACCAGTTACTAGCCCACCAGGATGGCAGTTGGTTGATTCACAAAATGTCTGCCCAGCAAAAGAAGAAATGAGATTTTACTCAGAGCTACAGTTAAACGGGGGCATGTATATTAATTATTGTTAAGAGAAGTAGAAGAATTCTGTTTTTCCACGGTTTTGATTTTTTGTTGTGCTGCGTTAATCTCTAACATTGACTATTTGTTTTGGGTGTCTTTGATTTGCCCCTATTCCAACTCTCCCCAACTTATATCTCAAGGTAGAAAATGTGACGTCTCTTACCAATGTGAACTTTAGCAGTGCTCTTTTGTTGTTTTTGTGTTTTTGTTTTGTTTTGTTGTTGTTGTTGCATGAACTGTAACTTTAGCATCCACATGCAATCTATTTTTTAATGTTGTAACTTATCAGAAGAGTGATGTCAATGAAGGGGATTCAGCAATACGTAAAAGATATTTGCCTCTCTGTCACACTGATATTATAGGGGCACCTGTCTTAATGGGAAAAGGAAAGACTTTTATTGATGCTTCTAATTTTTGTGGGCAGTTGAGATTTAAAATGCTTACTCCTCTTCTTCCACAGTGGAATCTTTATTATTTTAAAGTAAATAATCGTGTTTTAAAATAGTGGTTCCCAGAGGAAATTAACTCTGGCTATAGTTAAGTGGTCTGTCAACAGTACTGCATTGTCATAATAACAGGAAAGGAAAGACCCATTATCATTATCTAAACTAGGCAAAGCTAACACTGAAGAAATTCCCATGAATAGGACTTTCTGTTCCCTCCCCTTCTTTTGCACGGATGGGTCTGTTTATTTTTGATTAAACATTAATCAGAAATCAATTTATGACTCTTTGTAAGTGTCATTAGATAATTCTCTCTTTATCCATGGTAAATAAAAATATTTATCAAACGTGAACAAACAGCAGTATTGGCTGGAGTTGAGTTTAAAAATAGATAAAACCGTATTTGGAGGTATGGTTATTAAAATTACAGATTGTGTAAAGTGATGCTTTCTTGATGCATAGAAAGGTGGTAAAATAGTTTGTGCAAGGGAGGGAATTCCAGAAGAATTAAAACTCTAATGTCTGAAAGATCAAGGAAAATACGATTTCATGGAATCACTTCTGTAGCATAAATCATGCTGTTTTATGAGTAGGGAGGGGATTCCTGAACAGAGATAATGTGTAACCTTGAAGATTATGGAAAATTAGGACAGCCCACAGAATACTGGGCACTGAATACTGTGATTCAGCTCAGGGATGCTATCATCTAGCCTGACTGCTCTAACAAACCAGTTTGTTTTCAGTACAGATATTAGTTTGGAGATAACTGAGGAGATGCCGTCATAACCTTCATGCTGATATTTTCCACTTTTAGACTGGTTTACCAAACCACTCCAGGTAGGAGTCCTTACTGTAGAAGTACTGTTTTGGATGTGTAACAGCAACAAAAGGGATTTCTTACTGCTTGAGGCTAGAGTACAGAGGAGTAAGATAAAAGTGTAAGCATTGCAAAGCAGCCAATTTTATATTCTTACTGCCAGGTTAGGATGTAGAAGTTGCTAGTGTAATTTCATTAGGAGTCGCAGAACTTTCCAGCAAATGTATATTCTAGCCACTTGCTCCTGCGACCTGGATTTTTGGGGTCTCCTAGATTGGGATTAGAAATTAATTTATCTAGCCTGCTGTTTTGAAAAAGTCAGAGTTGAAGCAATTTCAGCTTGATCACTGTGGGAGTATGCAACTTTAATGTTTAACGTCTAACACCAAGAACCAGGGAAGAGGTAACTATAGCAGCTAAAATGGAACACTTGAATCTCAGGAGTAAGATATCTCAGTGCAGAGATGATTTCTTTTTTTCTTTTCAGATCAGGTGCTTGCTCCAAATGTGTTTTAGTAGTGCTAGGACATGCTTGGGAGCAAGGTAGTGTCATTGTACTAAAATGATGGAGAACCATACCATCATAGTGGATTCTGTGTCAAATGGGATACGGGCAGAAGGAGGAATGAGGATAAGTCGTCACTGCAGATAGCCAGGATGATCAATGCCTGGGTTGAGAACAGCCACACTGCAAAGGCATATTCACCAGAAGGAGGGATAGCTCAGTGGTTTGAGCATTGGCCTGCTGACCCCAGGGTTGTCAGTTCAATCCTTGAGGGGGCCTCTTAAGGATCTGGGGCAAAATCAGTACTTGGTCCTGCTAGTGAAGGCAGGGGGCTGGACTCGGTGACCTTTCAAAGTCTCTTCCAGTTCTAGGAGATAGGATATCTCCATTAATTTATTTATTTTTATTTATGCTGCACTCCCCCGTGTCTGTTGCTGGGACTTTGGTTGGCATATCCCATCGTTCTTTCATGCTGAAGCAAGATGAGCTGCTCTGATTTTTACTTAGTGAGTTGTAGGAAGGTATTGGAAGACTACCAGCACTTGTCCTCACTAAAAGTTGGTGGATTACCAGCCAAAGTGAAACTGGCACCTGAGCTCCAAGCCGTACACCAGCCATGCCAACTAGTCAAGGTTGAAAGCATCACTGAACTCGAATGAGAACATCTTCTGTGGGAACAGGAGGGGGATTAGGAGCAACACCCATGTAGGAGCTGAGGCTAATTCTACATTGGCCGCACAGCCTGAGGCATTACTGCAGGAAGAAACGTTCTTGCTCAGTTACAGCCTTTAACTAGTTTCTTGGGAGTGATCCCTTTAGCATGCCGGACCCCCAAGGATCCACACAGTTCCATAGGGGCAGGCCCATGGCTCCATGACTCCAAAACTGGGCTTTCAGGCGCCAGCAATCCCTGTCTATCTCTGTGTCTCTCTGTAGTGAATCCTGCCAAGCCAGACTCCTGAAGGAGACTTGTTCTGATCCCTTCAGGGTGCAGTGCTTTCAGTATCTGCAGTGACCCTAGGTAGCCTTTTCCAAAATAAAAAAAAAAAAAGGAAATAATTTGTTGGTCACCTGGCATACAGAATCTGAAAGTCCTTAAGTTAGCAGAGAGAAACAAAAGTTAAGACATAGCTGAGATTGGCCCAACCCCAGGGCTCCCTTGAGCCATGCTGGTATAGGAACCATCTCTGCTTCTTCTGTCTATCCCTGTTCCTTTGTCAGAGGCTGAGGCCCTGTTTCTCTGTGGGGTCCGCTCTTAACACAGCTATGCACCTTTTCCCTTTGTCCTCTAGCTCGGGGACTTTGCTCTACTTCTTTGCAGAGAGGTGAGGAAAAATCTCCTTCCTCTTCACTGTTGGTCTCTAGGTATGAATATCCTGAAAATTGGGATGTCCATTCTCTCTACTGGATCTTCCATTCACATGTATAGACTTCAATCAATTGGTTAATGTCACTGGTCTCCAACCAGGCAGCTACAGCAGTCCAGCACACCTTATCCCTTCCCTTTACATTCAGGTCAAAGTAGTACACAGCCCAGAGGGAAACTGAGGCATGCATAGGAATCATAAAACTATTACCAAAATTCCTACATTCAGCACAATAGTGCTCTGTTTATTTTTCTTACCATCCAGCTATCATATTAGCAACTCTTTTTTTAAAAAACCCTTGGATTACCTGCTACTGTTGTTTTTCGGGAGTTGGTGCGTGGGAGGCAATTTCAAAATGTTGATGTGAAGCAATCATTGGAGCCATAATTGTGTTAAGGTTTTGGTCATGTTTACAGCTGGGATGGGGTTGGGGGGATGGCACGTATTAATTAGCGAGCACCTTTGACATCAAAGAATCTTCTGTGTGCAATTTTTGTAATGGTAAAGAGCTTCAAAAGGGTTTGTCTTGATCAGAAACATGTCAGTCATCAGGCTGTTGAGCTGGTAAGTTTAACAAGGCTTCCAATTGCTCCTGGTGTGTGAAATTGCCTCTTCCCTGTAGCTCTTTTAGGTAGCTAGCTATTTTTAAAGTAGGTTATCTTCAAAGATGTCACCTTTGGTTTATTCAGTACAATGCAAAATAACAAAGTTGTGTTAAATTAGAAATAAATTTCCTGAATTTGAGGTTTAGAGTAGATATTCTGGCTTAGTGGGTGAGTATGGAGTTAAGATGGTTGCTTTATTTCAGTATATTTTGTTCAGAAGTCATTTCTCCCAGTTACCTTTTGCCTCAGATGACATCAGGAAACAAGAGATACAGAAATGTTGTCTTTGTTGTTGTTAAGTATTGTGTATATATATTTTTTAAAAGGTAGCCAGTTTGAAGACAAACTAGCCAAAAATTGGTCCTGACTTGTGGTCCCCCCCACCTTTTTTTCCCCCCATATAAATATATATTTTGGGAAGGGGAAGAATGAAGTGTCCATGTTGCCATATTGGTAATTTTTTATATTTGATAAATTTCAGACGTTAAAGGGATATAAGGACATGGTCAAGGCCATTTTTATTTTAAACTTTGTGTTAAGAAACCCAGGCATAGCTTGAGTCTCGGGGGCTCTAAAACAACAAGATAAACGAAACCCCTTTCCATTATGTAAAAAATTTAACTCTTGTTGGCGGCAGGATTTTGCCTTGGTATTCTAAGTCTTCCAGCACCTTTACTTAGTCCTGCTAAACTAGAAATGAGCACTCACTTGAATGGAACAGCCAATACTCATCTGTTCTCTCATTTGGAGTAATCTGTGACTAAAGTCGATAATCTCTCACCTTTATGACCACTGTATATCTGTACATAAGTAATTTAGTAACAAGAGAAGATCCTTCTAGCAGTGTAGAAATTACATCTTGAGTAGTCTGTATGAGGGCCATACCCTTAGGTTACTATAGATCATTCTTTGATTTAACTAAACTCTTTGTGAAGATTGGAGATTAAGAGCATTGATTTGAAATTTACTGTAGAGTGGGGCGAAATCTGTGTATAGGGTTCATTTCAAACCAAATCAATGTATGCATCTTGGAAATTAACTATGGAGAGAAGTCTTGACTGTGACACAAACTGGGACCTCTAGCTTTCAAAGCAGATGATTATGCCATTGGGCTCAAGCCAGTTGAGTCTCTGGATTTGTGTTCACTACCGAAGAAAAGGTGTTTTCACTGTAGGATAGCTAATGTGTATTAATTGTCCTTCTCTAGACCTTAGTGGAGAGAAGGCACCTGTAGCTTTTATCAGAAGGTAGCTAGGCGAGGTCAGCACTGTGCTGTGCGCCTGTCCATCTTGCCAATTTAAAAAACATAGTAAGAGAACCAAAAAAAGAGCCACCGTGGTTAAACAACAAAGTAAAAGAAGCAGTGAGAGGCAAAAAGGGATCCTTTAAAAAGTGGAAGATAAATCCTAATGAGGAAAATAGAAAAGAGCATAAACTCTGGCAAATGAAGTGTAAAAATATAATTAGAAAGACCAAAAAAGAATTTGAAGAACAGCTAGCCAAAGACTCCAAAAGTAATAGCAAATTTTTTTTTAAATAAATAAGAAGCAGAAAGTTGGCTAAACAACCAGCAGAGCCACTGGATGATCGAGATGCTAAAGGAGTACTCAAAGACAATAAGGCCATTGCAGAGAAACTAAATGAATTCTTTGCATCGGTCTTCACTGTTGAGGATGTGACGGAGATTCCCAAACCTGAGCCGTTCTTTTTGCGTGACAGATCTGAGGAACTGTCCCAAATTGAGGTGTCATTAGAGGTGGTTTTGGAACAAATGGACAAACTAAACCGTAATAAATCTCCAGGACCTGATGGTATTCACTCAAGAGTTCTGAAGGAACTCAAATGTGAAATTGCAGGACTACTAACTGTCATCTGTAACCTATCATTTAAATCCACTTCTGTACCAAATGACTGGAGGGTAGCTAATGTGATGCCAATTTTTAAAAAGCGCTCCAGAAGTGACCCTGGCAACTACAGGCTTGTAATCCTCACTTCAGTACTGAGCAAATTGGTGGAAACTATCATAAAGAACAAAATTGTCAGACACATAGATGAACATAATTTGTTGGGAAATAATCAACATGGTTTTTGTAAAGGGAAATCATGCCTCACCAATCTACTAGACTTCTTTGAGGGGGTCAACGAGCATTCGGACAAAGGAGATCCAGTGGATATAGTGTATTTAGATTTTCAGAAAGCCTTTGACAAGGTCCCTCACCAAAGGCTCTTAAGCAAAATAAGCGGTCATGGGATAAGAGGGAAGGTTCTCTCATGGATTGGTAACTGGTTAAAAGATAGAAAACAAAGGGTAGGAATAAATGGTCCGTTTTCAGAATGTAGAGAGGTAAATAGTGGTGTCCCCAGGGATCTGTACTGGGCCCAGTCCTATTCAACATATTCATAAACGATCTGGAAAAAGGGGTAAACAGTGAGGTGGCAAAATTTGCAGATGATACAAAACTACTCAAGATAATTAAGTCCCAAGCAGACAGCGAAGAGCTACAAAAGGATCTCTCAAAACTGGGTGACTGGGCAACAAAATGGCAGATGAAATTTAATGTTGATAAATGCAAAGTAATGCACATTGGAAAACATAATCCTAACTATACATATATAATGATGGGGTCTAAACTAGCTGTTACACTCAAGAAAGAGATCTTGGGGTCATTGTGGATACTTCTCTGAAATCATCCATTCAATGTGCAGCGGCAGTCAAAAAAGCAAACAGAATGTTCGGAATCATTAAGAAAAAGGGATAGATAATAAGACAGAAAATATCATATTGCCTCTATATAAATCTATGATACACCCACACATTGAATACTGTGTGCAGATTTGGTCGCCCCATCTCAAAAAAGATATATTCGAATTGGAAAAGGTTCAGAAAAGGGGTATAGAACGGCTTCCGTATGAGAAGAGATTAATAAGACTGGGACTTTTCAGCTTGGAAAAGAGATATGATAGAGGTATATAAAATCATGAGTGGTATAGAGAAAGTAAATAAGGAAGTGTTATTTACTCCTTCTCATAATACAAGAACAAGGGGCCACCAACTGAAATTAATAGGTATCAGGTTTAAAACAAACACAAGAAAGTATTTTTTTCACGCAACGCATTGTCAGCCTCTGGAACTCCTTGCCAGAGGGTGTTGTGAAGGCCAATATTATAACAGGGTTCAAAAGGGCACTAGATAGATTCATGGAGGATAGGTCCATCAATGGCTAGTAACCAGGATGGGCAGGAATGGTGTCCCTAACCTCTGTTTGCCAGAAGCTGGGATTGGGTGATGGCATGGATCACTTGATGATAACCTCTCTGTTCATTCCTTTTGGGGGACCTGCCATTGTCCACCATCAGAGAACAGGATACTGGGCTTGATGGACCTTTGGTCTGACCCAGTATGGCCGTTCTTATGTTCTAGCTACCTTGTTGTAAAAGCTCCAGGTGCCTTCTCTCCATTAAGGTTTTAGAGAGGGATAGGTAGTGCATGTTGGTTAACCTCCTGTAGTAAAATCCACCTTTTTGCAGGGGAGATATATGATCTCCATTACATTTAACACCAAATTCTGCATGTCCTACTTAAGCACAGACCTCAACTTGTATACAAATTTGTTTACTCTGGCATTGTGTGAGTAATGCTAGAATGACATCTTTAAATTCAAGTAATTACAGTGGCATTTAAGTGTTTATATACTAACAAATATGGGTATTTTACAGGAATTTCAATCAATATCAATTTCGTTTCTCAGTGAAACTTCAAAGATTCTTAAGGGTTAACTTTCTTCTGTGTTTCTGGGAGCTATAGTTGTTTGGCCAGATTCTCATTCATTGACTTCAGTGGAGTTACACCAGTGTATACTACCTGAGGATATGGCTCATGGTAGAAAAGCACTTTTTTGTTCTGTGCTGTTTTTAGTCACTTATAACTCATTTTGGTCTGGATTTCTTGTGCTTGTTTTTCAGTCTAGGAGATAATTTTTGTTGTTGCTAAGTTTGAAGAAACTACTCTTTTATCCCCATTTTTGAGTTAACTGGAGGCAACTTGAAATTAGTCATGCTTAAAAAGAGTAGTTTTGGGTACTTCACTTACCTCAGTATATGTCAATTGTGATTTTTACAATTACATTTATTTTCCTGATGTTTCATACATCAGTTTCATCTTCCCTTGGCTCTTGAAAATACTCACAAAGATTATATCAAGGAAACTGTGAAACTTATTCTTCGCAAAATAAACACTGAGGAAAAAGAATTTTTCTTGTATTCTTTTTCTCACTTTGGTGCATTAATCCTTAATGTTGCTTTTAACTGTAGTAAATAAACCATTTTCGAACAAGTGATTTCTAAATTTATGATGTCCCTTCAATTGAAAATGGAGAAGAAATAATGTGCAACAATAAGATTGATTAAGTTTTTGGTATTTTTTATATGTAGTTTTCTGTAAGGAATGAATCTGTCATATTTATGGATACAAAGCATGTGGAAAAAGTATCCAGAGATGTGAAATGTTGCGCAGTTACACTTTATTTTAATTGTGATTTGAGTATGGTTCCCTTTGATATGTGTATATTAGATGTACATACATCTGCATATTGACCTAGTGAAAATGCACAATTATTTCAATGGCTAGATGTTTAAATGTTTGGGTTTTTTTGTTTCATTTGGAGCCATAATGGCATCACTGCAGTTCTTGAAGGCACATTCAAAGGAACACACTAGCACATTACTTATTTTTATTATTTAGTTTAAATGCAAAAAATACACCCCGTTAAAGCAAGATTAAGGTTAAAACATTGCATTAAAGTCGTAAAATTCAAAACTGTGATTCTCGGTCACTTTACCATCTTGTGCCTGTAGATTTTTTTATTACTAGATAGTGTTAACTGTAACACTTATGGATATGTAGGTATAGAACTATAGTACCCTGTTTAGTGCAAAAGACGGTGGGTGCAAGAGGATCCATAAACTTCATTGGCACCATACTTGAAAGTGCTTAGTTTGTCTAGGGATTTAAATTTCAGACTTAAAGTTGCATCAGACATAGTTTCTCTTAAACAAAACAAAAACAATCCACCCCCCCCCCCAGTCTTTTTCTCTCAGGGATATAGAACAGGATGTCCTCTGCAAGAAGATGCTGTAAACACAGTTTCTTCAGAATACAAACAAACTGTGTGTGTGACTTTTGTTTAAAGTAGGATCAATGGTGAAAGCAGCATAATGTCAACATTGTGGTACAAGTTGGCACGCTTTCTCCCGTTCCCCACCCAAATCCCAGAGATAAGTCCCTGTACCTCTGTTACCTACCGTCGTACCTGTCTGTACACATCTGATAAACTTAACTCTCTGTGTGTGGTCCAACATTTCAGCAGGCGTGTCAGATTTCTTTGGAACTGTTTACAGAAGTGTCCATATCCTATAGCACTGCATATAAAGTCCTCACTTTGGTGAATGAGTTTTATGAGGCCATCTGTTTGTGTACAGGGCAGCTTCTTTGTTGTTGCATTGGTTATAGATGTGGCAGGAATAACACGTGTAGGCATCTTGGTGGTTTCAGGCCCCATGACTCTCAGTTTAAATGGGTGCAGTTACTGTATCATCCATTTTGCAGTCATTATTTATTATTGCATTGGAGGATTTTCCCCGCATTAAACTTTTCAGTTGGTCATTTTGTTTGCGTTTGCTAATGAGAGAGTGGGAAGACGGTTAAATTCAACTACAGAATCTTTATAGCTATTGGGCCACGTTCTGCAGGTACTTCCATTAAAGCCAGTCGGAGGTTTATGGGTGTAAGGACTGGGATTTGACTCAATGCACAATAATTGCTTCTAGTGAGATTTGGTAGTAAATTGGATTTTCAAAATACAGATCACATGATAGTGGCCAAAATAGCAGTGTTTGAATTTTCCTCTCCCTGGAAGCAAAAAAGCCTGCAGTGGTGATCCATATCCATAACTGATTCCTGAGGATCTCCCTTTTCTCCAGTTTCAACTGTGAAGCCTTGCATTGTAGGAGATAGGAATTGCGTAGTAATTCAGACCAGAGGCTCCCGTAGTCTAGTGTTCTATCTGGTAGAGTGGCTCACAACACCAGATTTTAGTCAGAGATTGGACTCTAGAGCAGTGGTTCTCAAACTAGGGCCGCCGTTTGTTCAGGGAAAGCCCCTCATGGGCTGCGATGGTTTGTTTACCTGCCGCGTCCGCAGGTTTGGCCGATCGCGGCTCTCAGTGGCTGCGGTTCGTCGCTTCAGGCCAACAGAGGCCGCAGGAAGCGGCGCGGGCCAAGGGACGTGCTGGCTGCCCTTCCTGCAGCTTCCATTGGCTGGAGCGGCGAACCGTGGCCAGTGGGAGCTGCGATCGGCCGAACCTCCGGACGTGGCAGGCAAACCAGCCTGGCCTGACGGGCTTTCCCTAAACAAGCGGCGTCCCAAGTTTGGGAAACACTGCTTTAGAAAGTGATTTTCTTCTGTTCAAGGGAAGGGTGCATAGATCCCTTGTAGTGGATCTTCTCTTGTTGCAGCTTGCTGAGTAGCAGAACCAGACCTGTCAATCAGGGTAAGGTGGGAGTAGCCACCTTCTTGGGTTATGTCAGTTCTGGTCTGCTTCTGGCAGCTGCAAGCAGGCCCCACCAGGCCACCTGCTCAGAGTGGCTGCATTTAAAACAAACAAACAAACCCCACCTTCTAATCCAGGGGTAGGCAACCTGTGGCATGCATGCCAAAGGTGGCACACGAGCTGATTTTCAGTGGCACTCACACTGCCCAGGTCCTGGCCACCAGTCCGGGGGGCTCTGCATTTTAATTTTAAATGAAGCTTCTTAAACATTTTAAAAATCTTTCTTTCTTACGTTACGTACAACAATAGCTTAGTTATATATTATAGACTTGTAGAAAGAGACCTTCTAAAAGGGTTCAAATGTATTACTGGCACACGAAACCTTAAATTTGCGTGAATAAATGAAGACTCGACACACCACTTCTGAAAGGTTTCCGACCCCTGTTCTAATCTCTCTCTTAGGGCAATCCTTTGTGAAGAGTGCTAGTCAGGAGAGGAGATGCACAGGATGTTTTTTCTTCCCTGCACTTTTCAGCTCTTAGCTGGCCAGAGGCCATGGATATGGCCCCTGCCTGGCTATGTGGCCACTGTAATGGCGGAGAAGCAGAAATGCAGGTTAAAAACTCCATTTAGGGTGCTCCACTCTACTCATTGTTTCGTTTGGGCTCTCTGTGTGATCTTTAGGGATTAGCCTGCTCCCACTCCCCAACCTAGCAGTGCCCTCCTGCGACTGAAACATTTGGGAGGAGAGTCAGTATCTCCGTTTTTTTAATTAATCCCAATGCTCAACTCATGGACCCCCGGTTCGTCCGCCAATAAAACCACGCCAATTACGTGGGTCCTAAGAAAAAAGCAAGCCAGAAAACCTTTTTAAAAGCAAACACCCTTCGGACCTTCGTTTGACATTATAAAGAAGCCTAATAAAGAAACCAAACCACTCCCCCTTCACTTTCCCCACCTGTGCGAGTTACCTTTAATAGGTAGCTAAATTATTGTGCAACATGAGGCACTCCTTTCTTTTGGATTGAATATAGTCTCTCCGTGACAGTCCCTCCATGACTGTCTTAGTCCTTGCTACATCAAGGAGAAATGGCCACCCATTTGGCTAGCTGGAAAAGAAGTGAATCATTCTCTGGGCAGGTGAGGGGCAGGAGAAAAGCACAGTGTTTAGTAATAATGTATGTGTGGGGTAGCTCTAAAAAAGTGCTCTTGGCATACACACCATGCTATTCTATGTGAATTTACTATTCTGTAAAAACAATGAGGAGTCCAGTGGCACCTTAAAGATTAACAGATTTATTTGGGCATAAGCTTTCGTGGGTAAAAACCCCCACTGCTTCAGATGCACGGAGTGAAAATTACAGATACAGTCATAAATATACTGGCACATGAAGAGAAGAGAGTTACCTTACAAGTGGAAAGCCACTGTTGACGAGGCCAATTCAGTTTTCACTCGTTGTTTTTGTGGATACAGACTAACACGGCTACTCCTCTGATACTATTCTGTGTCTCTGTACAGATGTGTAGACTGTTGGATAGCATTTCACTACACAAGACAGTGTCCGTCCCCACAAATGATTGACTTTGTGAAGGAGTCTGCATCATGTGACCTCTTCCTCAAAAAGCTCTTGTGCTCCTCTCACAGATTCAGTTTGTGGAGGATTTTGTTCAGACAACTAACTGCCTTTTTAGCTTTATGGAAGGGAAGGTTATATTTCAGAAAGCCAAGGCCAATGTCTTAGGAGCCAGACGAGGGCTGAAATTGTGTTTGAAAGGAATTGACAGCTGAAATACCATACTGTCTTCAGGAAGCTTTTTTGTTTTTTGCCCCACCGCCTTTTGGGATTTGGGGGGGGAGGGAGGGAGAGGTTCTGTGTTAAACAAACCCATTGACTTCAAAATAGCCAGGGTTTGTTCCTTTGTGTATTTGTGGAAAACTTCCGCTACCTGATGCCAGGGTTCAAAAGGTGGCAATAGCAAAGGGCCAGTGGGATTCTTAACCCATGGGTTTGCTTTTCAGAATTTCTCCCATGGATCCTGGGGCGGCTGCCCTTTTTTTTTATTTTTACATTCATCATATAATATGAATCACTTTTAAACATGGTCTGGAGTCCATCGTACCTAGAATAGTCTGAATGCTTTCAAAGCTAGCTAGTTACAGCAAAAACACACAGCTCGGTACTTGCCAAAAATAGTCACCTGGATTTGAAATACAGGAGAAGATGAAATTAAGCTGCTGTTTCAGTATATCCTGCCTAGCTGTCTCCCCACACAGTCGTTGCTTGCATGCCCTTAAATCTGGGGCAGGGCCTCTTGAAAGCAACCTTTCAGACTCCTGAAGCTACATTGTGTAAACATCTTCAGCAATAATTTATCCTCCAGAAAGCAGCCAAACTAATGCTCCTATCCTGGTTAGGATTGCCGTAGCTCTTAGTCTAAGCACTACGTTTTCTGTGTCTCTGCTCATGTGGCATCACACAATTAGCAACATAATGTGGTCAGAAACATCATTTTAAACAACATTTTAATCCTCTAATATTGATAGCTGAACTGCTAATTTTCCTCCCCGTTGTCTTTGGCCGTGTTATCAAGCTAAATACCTAAACTTCCACTTTTTGCTGGATGATTTCTATACATGTGGAAATAATGCCAGTTTCAACACTTAATTGGGATGATTGGGGACGAAATTTATGTCCCTCCCTTTTTAGATTGATATTGAATAAAAACATAAATCTCCGTTGAAAAAGAAAAGGAGGGAATACTGATTTAATATAAACTTAAATGCAGAGACTACAGATGAAACATTTTCAGTCTAGAAAATTCAGAGCAGCTACAAAAATGCTTTATATTTAAAGTGACTTCTAAAAGTCTTCTGGAGGAAGATATGACTTTGATAATTTTTAAACCTTTTATATATAAGCAGCATTTTTAAAATATAGGCTCATTGTGTGTTTGGGGTGTGTTTGTTTCTTTACTCCGCTGTGAAAGCTTCTCATTGATTTTGTTTTGTAAAACTCCAGCCTGAGCGAGGTAAAGGGACATGCCATCTTCGGAAATACCTCTTTCTTCAGCCGACACAGAGGTTGTTTACTACTTTCTACTCTGAATAACATGCCAATCATCTGGAACCTCCCTTCATGCAACCCAATTGGTTCCTTTTGAAATTCCACCTTTATGCTTGGCTTTGCTACATGACTGGTTTATGGGCTTGTCAGTCAAATGGGCATCCCACCAAGATGCAGTAGTAGTAGTAGGAACACAGTTGTTAACCAGGCTGCGGAGAGGTAATCCTTTCCTGTAAATAACAGGATGGTATATCCTGTTAAATAAATAAATAAATGTATAAAGGGGGGGGGGGGGAAATGCACCCTCCATTAAATCAAGAGTTCTGTGCCAGCATTTAATCATATTTTTGTTATACTGCAGGTTTTCTAAACCTGATTTATCCTCATTAATACAGGAGCTGTCTCAATCGCCCTTTAAGGAAGAACACCAGGGGGACTGTGGCTTTCTTTAAAGGCAAAGAACGGGGTGGAGGGCGAGGAGGGTCTTGTTTTTGTTGTCCTTTGTGTGGCTCTGCTAGTTCTCGGGCTAATGTACACAATTTGTATGTGCTATCATCTGTTCATCTCAGATTATACTAACAAGAGGAGTACTTGAATAGAATGGTACTAATTTGATATTAATAAAGGAGCTAGGACAGGCATGGCTGCTGAAATGTGCATAATGCTATTTTCTTTTTGTGGGTGAGAGAAGCATTCGATTCGATTCTTCTCCTCTTTAGAGGCAAAGCCTTTTGTTTTTCTCCACTAAAGTTGTAGGTTTGAGATTGGGGAACATTGGGAGAAAATAGGGCAACTTTGTGTTAAAATAAGTGTTTTTCTACCTTTTGCTGTGATCCGAATCAGGTTTCCCATTTCCAGTAGCACAATGTGCTTGTATTCAGTGTGATAGAGGAGTAGTGGACATGAATTATTTGTGACAAGGCTGCCTGGAATACGTGGAGTGGAGTTTTACATGGAATGGAATCCCTGCAGTATGGGAGGCTTCTGTGTTTGCAGCGAGGCTCAAAGTAGGAAGCAAAGCTGACATAACATGGTGCATTGCACAGATAGGATATTTTTTTAGGTGGCGCTTTCTGTGCTGTGGTTGATTCCTAATTCTGTACTTGGATATATTTATCTTGCATGCCAGATTGGTTAATTTACAAATACGCTTCCTTTTATGACAGGGTGAAGAGTCACTGATCAGTAGGTCAATTTCCTAATTAAAAGCCAATGATTTGAATGTTTGGTGATTAGTGCTGTAGGGCATGGCTATGTAATCTGCCAGTGTTTTTCTAATGGCTTGCCTGGCCATTGTATGTATCTAACTTTGATTTAATGACTGGCAGAGACTGGTATACCTGGCAGATGGATGATTTGCAGCGTTGACTTGCTGGTGCAGTGATTTAGGAGCAATCAGTGTGGATCCTTTACCACAGGAGTCGGTAACGTTTGGCACGCGGCTCGCCAGGGTAAGCACCCTGGCAGGCCGGGCCAATTTTATTTACCTGCTGACGTGGCAGGTTCAGCCGATCGCGGCCCCCACTGGCCGCGGTTCGCCATCCCGGGCCAATGGGGGTGGCGGGAAGCGGCGCGGGCGAGCGATGTGCTGGCCGTGGCTTCTCGCCGCCCCCATTGGCCCGGGACGGCGAACCGCGGCCAGTGGGGGCCGGGATTGACCGAACCTGCCGCGTCAGCAGGTAAATAAAACTGGCCCGGCCCGCTAGGGTGCTTACCCTGGCGAGCTGAGTGCCAAACATTGCCGACCCCTGCTTTAGCAGCTCCTGAGTAGGCCCACTGGCCAAGGTAGATGTCTATAACTCTTCAAATGTGTCCCTGATAAATTCAGGTAGCTAAGGAGTAGAAATAAGACAAAACATTTAGATGATAAACTGAAAGTCCCATGGGCGTATTGTGATAAAAGCAAGTGCATATAATGTACCAAGCATTTTCGGAACTAAACCCCCCTAGGAAAGGAACAAAATTGAGTTAGTTGTGAAACTTATTCATTTTTGTTGACCCTAGCTATTAGTCATTTTAAATTATTTGAGATAGAAATAATAATTGGAATTGCTAATCTTTTTTGCGATGTTTCAGGGCACCTACCTGTCCAGTAATTTGACTTAGTTTACCCCAATTTTATTTAAATATGTTTCTTACATTCAGTAGAGCTTTGTTGCTGTTTTATTAGGATTTTAGAATACTTCATTGTTCCAAAATGATACGATACATTTTTGGCTAAAGGGGGAAAAAAAAAAAACAGTGAAAGTCAGAGTTGTTTGAAATCCCTTGTATAAATAATTCTATCCTGTTCCAATGTGGAAAGTCAGAAAAAGTGGTTGCTGATAAGTTCTAACTACTAACATAGGGATTTTCCTAAATTCCAGCCATGAATGTGTGATTGGTCTTTTGATGGGCAAGAGGGAATACTCCCATATGTCAGGTATTGTCCATACCCTGATATTCGCTTTCCCCAAACTCATTTGTCAAATGTGGCTCCTTTATTGCACCTCCTGTTTCTTTTGGAATAACGTCTCATTTAAATGATATGGAGCAAAATCGCACTTCAAGAAAAAAATGTTCTGGTTGGAAAGAGTTTGAGGGAAAAAATCTTACCTTGTCACAAACACACTTATTTCTGCGACCAGATGTACTTAGCTAATTTTCTGAATTAAAGTGCAAAATGATACCTTGAATATAGTGCAGGCTGCCAGTTTACTAGTGACTCTGAAATGCTTTATCTGTCAGAAATTAGTTGTACTGGCTTGATTCTGAGCCAGGGCAATAAGAATTTTCTGAATATGTGAAGTAACAAGAAGCAAAACCGGCAATGCTTTAGAAAGAACAGGCCAAAGAGATATATTATAGTTTACACCTTGGAATGATTATCTTCTAGTGCAGTGATTCTCAAACGTTGGTACTGGTAACCGCTTGCTCATAGCAAGCCTCTGAGTGCAATCCCCCCCCATATCAATTAAAAACACTTATATTTTAACACCATTATAAATGCTGGAGGCAAAGCGGGATTTGTGGTGGAGGCTGAGAGCTCACGACCGCCCCCCCGTGTAATTATCTCACGACCCCCTGAGGGGTCCTGACCCCCAGTTTGAGAACCCTTGTTCTCGTGTATTTTGAAAAGCCCTTCTTAAAACGTGTGTGGAAAATTGTTTGTATACAAGATGACCCAACAATGATTAACACCCCCCCCCCCCCCCCCCCCCCGGTGATTTTTAACAACATTTTAAAAAAAAAAAAGTTGAAGTCAAGCCGTTAAATGTGTAGCCGAGATAAGAGCTGAACGTTGTTGCAGAATCAATAGGGTAGAAATTAGTATTTTTTATTTACTTCTTAATTTTGCAAACAGTGCTAACTTTCCACAAGGGCCAACAACATTTTTTTCTGTGTTTGCAAAGCTGTGAGAGCTAAATGAGAGAAACAGACATTTCTTCTGGTTTTTGAGACTTTCCTTTTTTTTTTAAAGAGCGCATAAGTGTGGTCATAAGTTGTTCAGTGCATATACTGATGGTGCTTTTGTAAGTTTGCGATAGCTTTATATTGATTGTGGAAGGAGATATTCTGTTTATGGAAAGGGGCAGAGTATATAGAAGAGAATGAAACAACTGTTATATATCCTGGTTCCAAATCCAGGCTTTAATTTTACTTTTGAAAGACATTAAATGGGCACTACTGAAAATACATATTTGTAATCTTTGTTTGTAATACAAATTTTTACCAGTTTAATAATGTATTATTATGTAATTTATTTTTCATTATTCATGCTTGGTTTTTCACCTTTTTTCAGCATTTTACTTAGCTTGGACAAATAAAACACTGACTTGCCTTTTATAAGTCACCTCCTGCTTCGCATGTGCTAGCATGATTCTGTTTGTATTCACAAAATACCATGGGGATGTTTACATTAAAAAAATGAAGGTTTTCAAATAAACAAACATATTTTATAACTTGCTCTTTCCTTTAACCCTAAATTCTATACCTCAACAAAGTTGAGTATTCTCTAGTACATTTCTTTCAACATTGGTATGACAATATACCTAAACATTTTTCCCCTGCCAAATTTTGTACACTATTATGTAGTGCCTGGATTTTCTCTTCAGCCATTTCCTACAGACCGCTAAAGGCATTGTACTCTGGAAACATGCTCCTTTTTCTGTGATGCTGCATAGCATCTTTTGGCAGTGCTTGCAAATAGGATTCCCATCTAGTAGGGAACAGATTGGGATTTTGGAAACTGGAATTAAGAGTGTAGGTTAGATTAACTGGCCGCTTTTAGTTGGGAAATGTAAATATTCCCTTCTTCTATGGCTACATTCTTAAGGAGGGTCCAAAATGTCACCTGCATCCTTAAGTTTTTCTTTTACATGTGATCACCGTTTCACCATAGTCATTAAGGAAAAACTACCAGCTGCCCCAGATTAGATATCAGATCCCAGTAGGTGAGCTGACCAACCTAAAGAAAAGAAATTCCAGCTTCTCAGACACTGGAGTCTCTTCCATCTCAGTCCCCTTCTGGCTTTCTAGCACAAAGGAGGCAGGGGGAGCAGTGGGGCAATGTGTCTTGTGAATTTGCATTCTTTAGTCTAGCTAGTATGCCCAGATTCCTGGATGTGCTGTTCAGATCATTAATAGGAGATTTTCAGTCAACATCAGCCTTTGTTTTGGAGGTAGATGTGTTTCTAGCTATTAATTGTCAATTTACTATAAAGTGCCTCTGACTATCTACTGACTGCAACAAGAAAAAAAAAACATAGCTCAGGACAATAGGCCTTTGTAGTTCAGAGTCTCCATAACAAACGACAGGGCGAGGAACAGGGTGATTTGATGGTGTCTAGTTGATAGGCAGCATTCAATGCGGGGAATAAAGCAAAGGTAAAATCTGGTCATGACTTGTGAGGACTGAAGATTTTTCACATGTCTCTACTAGAATCTCTATTGCAGCTCTGATTTTTATGTAATTTTATCATTTGAAAATGCCTTTCTGTGTGATTTTTTTTTTTTTTTTTTTTTTTTTTTAATTCCTTCCTTCCACCAGCTACTACAGTAGCTAGGCCCATTAGTTGAGCTGCTGGAAATGGAGATCTTGCTGCCAATAAAAGTAAGAGTTTTAGATTGATTTTCTGTTGCTTATAGTCTGAATGCATGCGCGTGCGCACACACAAATATATATTTTTAAAAATCCGCACCCAAAATGCATTCCCATCCCATAAATCCATGTACTAGTATATGGTCTAGAACACTTGCTAATGATATACAGCACATTGCTAACTACAAAAATTCTCAGATATCATTAAACTTAAGCAGCTGTGTTAAAACACAGGCAGAGTTAGCACAAATAACCAACAGCTATTTTTCTGAACCCAGCCTTATGCCCAGTGCAGCATTTATCTAGATGACTGCAGATCTGCGCTTTTTTTCTGTTTTCTCCTTGTCTCCTCCCCAAGGGTTGCTTCTACCAAACATATAGCAGGAATGTGCTGTGGTGGATGTCAGAGGCAAACTAATGGATCTTTTTGTTCTGTCTAGACTTCTAAGATCAGTGTTGACAATAAATAAGGCAAGAAAATCAGATAATTAAGAAAGCACTGTGATAAATGCCTGTAAAAATAGCATAGTTTAAAATATAGCAAATACCACTGAATTCTTTTGTTATGGTTGAGTCCTGTGTTTGAGACAGTTCAGGGTTGCTTATGGGGCTTGCTGCTGTGCCCTTATCAAGAATTTTATGAACATGAAACAAAAATGTTGGCTAGAGTATAACCTTTTGGAATTGGAACAGAGTATGTGTTGAATGGATTATGAAGGTGAAAGTCTAAAAGCATTTAATTTATGGAAAACATTTATCTTTGCATGGAATACTTTAGAGGTTTGTTTTGTTTTGTTGAATATTGATTAAAAGAGACACCAAAACCAGCAATACTGTTTGGCATTTAATTATTTTTACAGATCAGAACAGTTTTTAATAACTGTGTCTCAGATTTTAATTTAGAGCACTCTGAATAGAAACCCATTACACCACCTTTTTTCTTAAATACACAAAATGGGAGGATGAGATCAAATGTGTACCCCTTGTGGTAAAATCCCTTGCCTCAGTATGTATGATGTACAATTGTACATCTGTCTTCGTTTAATTCAGCATGTTTTCCTTTTTCCGTAACAGAAACAGGACATTTTTATTCTTTAGTTACTGTTGTAGCACATGCGCACATTGCTGAGAGCTTTTATTATGATAAAAATGGCATACTACACAACCTTCACGAGCACTAACTTCATAGTTTTCAGAGAAAAACTCAAAGCAATGATACTTCTGGGTGTGTGTGCACGCGTGTATGTATATGTGTGTGTGTGTACATACGTACACACACACACACACCTACCTACCTACTCGTAAGTATCATTGCTTTGTGTTTTTCTCTGAAAGCTATAAAGATAGTGTCCGTGAAGGTTGTGTGTGCCCGTGAAGGTTGGGTGGGTGTGTGTGTGTGTGTGTGTGTGTATGAGTTCACTGATAGTGAAGTGAAAACAGTGGGTTAAAACTGACCCTATTGAGGCTTGGGCTACACTTGAAAATTATATTGGCTTATCTTCATGGGTCAAGAATGTGAAAAAAAATTACACCGGAGTAAGTTAGCTATGCCAACCTGACCCGCATATAGACAACTACTACCTTGTTGGAGGAATGCTTCTGTCAACATAGCTACCTTCATTTAAGGAGGTGATGTTCCCATACTGATGTAAAACCCTCTTCTGTCAGTTTAGACCAGGGGTCGGCAACCTTTCAGAAGTGGTGTGCCGAGTCTTCATTTATTCACTCTAATTTAAGGTTTCGTGTGCCAGTCATACATTTTAATGGTTTTAGAAAGTCTTTCTATAAGTCTATAATATATAACAAAACTATTGTTGCATTTAAAGTAAATAAGGTTTTTTAAATGTGTAAGAAGCTTCATTTAAAATTAAATTAAAATGCAGAGCCCCCCGGACCGGTGGCCAGGACCCGGGCAGTGTGAGTGCCACTGAAAATCAGCTCGCGTGCCGCCTTCGGCACCCGTGCCGTAGGTTGCCTACCCCTGGTTTAGACTGATTCTACACTCGCGATTTATGCAAGCACAGCAATGGCGATGTAGCTATGTCGGTATAGTCTCTGTCGTGTAGACATACCCCTACCCTTTATGCAATTTGTGTCCGTGTTTCTGAATTGTTAGCATAAAGAACCAGCGTTAAAAAATGAAATCACTTTACCTATACTTGTAGTTGTTGTTGTGTCCAAGTAGTGCCACCACATGCTAGGATTTGTGCAAGTCCACAGAAAGTCACGTCACTATCCCCAAAAGCTCATCATCTAATATGATAAGCAACATAGCAAGAAGGATGAGGCTACAATAAATAATGATAGCGGCTTTACAGTTCAGAGAAGAGGTTCCATATGTAAGGATGGGCATTAAATAGCTCGAAATAACCCTTTATGGATTTATATAAAAGGAAATCTATACATAAGGAATAGTGCTGGAGATATGTTAGGAGTCTTTCAAATTTGTTAAACTGCATGTATATGTTTTTAAAATTACATATCTGCTATATCTGTGCTTTATCTTAAATGAGTGACTTTGTGTAGGCAAAAGCATTTTACTCTGATTGTCAAAGATGTAAACCAATTAAATCTCAAATTGATAGTCATGTTTTAAAATTCCAAATACTGATCTTCCTTTTAAAATTATAATTATACATGTTTAATAGAATGTAATGTGTGCAGAGGTTTAAATAAGAGATTTCTATTTAGATCTGGTACCCTGTGTTAGTTTGGTGCCTCAAAATCCTCTCAAGGCACCTCGAAAGATGTGCCAAGACTGTCTCTCTCCTTCTGCCGGTCGGTCGTCGTGGTAAGCAGGTCAGTGCTGTTTGTGTTGGCGAGGCAGTGAGCCTGTGTGTATGGAAGGAGGAGGAGGAGATGTCATGTGACTACACTCCAGACTCATAAACAACTGTCATGTGGTCTCCCAGACCTTCAGTGTTCAGTGCGCAGGACTACAAAAGCAGCAACATTATCCCTTTGGAACTCCGCTGTCAGTTGCCATCAGTTGTTGTTGATATTAGCATGTAGGAGTGAACAGTGACTGGAACAATGCATCACTTATTATATTTCCATACTGAAATTTTTCCGTTTGGTCTAGACTTAAACACAACCTGTGTCTTGTTCATACTATAAAAAAGGGGAGGTTTGGGGGTGTGTGCACACCATTAAGTTATTTGGCCTGGAATAGACACGGGTTGTTGACTCTATACCGAAGTTTGTGTAAGCAGACAGAGCTGACTAAACTGCATCTGATTTGCAGTTCGGGATGAAATAAACTAATACGCATCTCAGTAATGTTAGTCCTGAGTGTGATATGAGAGAATTTTTTGGTGCACATAGAATAGTGTACATACTCTGGATTTCAAAGGATTCGTTCTGTAGAGTTCTCATACTTAATAAATGTAGACCTTTTTAAGAAAACTGACTTTTTGTAGAAGTGGTGTTCACTGTTTGGTTTCTCACACTATAACCAGTGAAAGTCTAGCACACTGGATGGTAGATTGTTCATTGTAACGTTCTGTTTACCTTTTATTTTGAATGATTATATTTCAGAAGCATTTTGTTTCAAGTTTAATCACTACTAGATTTCTCTTGTGTTGAGCCTGTTGATTTACTTATGTGGACATTGAAAATTTGAATGCATTACCATCTGTGAGAGACCATATTCTGTACTTCCTCGATGAGGACATACCATGGATCATGAGATCATATTTTTCTCCTAAATACATTTCACTTGTAGCCTTTGTCTTTAATGCAGCTTCATCCATTGGAATCTGTTTTGTAGTTTTTTGGAAGTTGTTGCTGAATGTCAGTAGTGCTATTTTATCAAATTAAACACAACCTAAAAGTACAGAAGCCAGATGAGAGCTTGTCTGAATTCTGCATTCATGCTGTTTATCCGGACTGCTACTATTAATAATAATTTAATGGTACTCTGTTGTTATTTATTGTTTATATACAATATATTTGTGTGTGTGTATATTTCTATTTATATATAATTGTATAAATGAATCACCCAAACTGGTCTGGGCACTTCACAGAAACAGAATAAAATCATTCCCTGTTCCCTGTAGCTTGCAATATAAATGGACATTACTATATTGTACAGCCAAAGCAGTGGTCCCCAGACTGTAGTGTGTGCCCTGCTGGTGTGGGGAGCACAGAGGAACATTTGGGAATGTAGGGCCCAGGCCAGCCCCCATGGCGAGTGTGGGGGCTGCGCCACCCAGCCCTGCTCTGCCCCCAGATCTACTCTGGCCCTGTCCTCAGCCCCCGGCTCCAACAGCAGCTCCTCTCCTGACTGCGGCTCAAGTTGTGGCCTCGGCCCCTGGCTGCAGCCCCGTTCCCAGCCCCGGCTCCAGCCCCAACCGCAGCCCCAGCTGCAACTCTGCTCCCAGCCCAGCTCCTGACTGTGGCTCCGTGAGGGGAGGAGGGGCACAGACAGATTCCTTTATGGGCGGCCGGGTGGGGAGGGGAAGACAGAGAAAGTTTGGGGACCGCTGAGCGTGGGTTGGGGGAAGGGGAACAAATAGCGAACATTTGGATTGAGAGATTATAGAACTCCTCACAAAGATGGCATGCTCATGTTAGTTGCTTTATTTCCTCCCCATGGTTTATAGGCAATAATTTAGCAGACCTTTGTTTTTGTTTTTTGAGGGTTCATGCAAGGAAGGGTTTGAAGTTGCAGAGGGAGATAATCCAGGCCAGTAGGGCACTCTGGGAAAAGGTTGGGGGTACTTGTGGGAGGCAGGAATTAAGGGATGTGGAAGATGGTAGAACAGGCAACGTGTAGTGTATGAAAAGGAGAATCCTGGAAATGAGGGTGAGTTTGAATTTGATCTGATGGGGGGAGTTTGGAGCCAGTGCAGGGTCTTGAGAATGGGGAGAGACGGAGGAAGCAATTTTTGAACTTTAGCGTGCTGGGTGGTAGAGGTTCCTATTTTGAATTACTACATTTAAAAGAAATTCAGTCTTGAGTTGTCACTGCCGGGTTTTTCTTGTGTTGAGCCTTTTGAATTTTTTGTTATCTATTGCACCAAGAGCATCTAGTGCTTTTTAAAATGTTTTCTCTGCCTCAGAAGTACTTTACTACTGAACAACACAGTGACCTGCTTGTTCTCTAAGCACCAGCTTCTAAACCATGTCCTTTTTTGCTGGCCCCTGGGAGAAAGGGATGGTCTTGAGAGGAGAACCCTCCACTGAGTCTCCAGAGCTCTGGGTTCTGTTCCCAGTTCTGCCACAGCTCTGCTATGTGACCTTGGGCAAGTCACTTTACAGCTGTGTCTCTGTTACCTAATCGGGGAAATGTTGATACTACATCCCCACCTCTTGGGAATGCCGAAGATTAATTCACCAACGTTTGAGAGTGACTCAGGTACTGTGATGATCGTCAAAGAAAAGCCTGCAAATGAATAAACATTATGACTGTCTAGTGGGAGCAATATGTACTTTGGAGGATGGATGGGGGGAGAGGTATGAAGGCCAGCAAGACAGAATGGAAATCCTGTGTGTCCCAAACTGACTAAATCCTCCCCACCCCAAAAAAGAAACAATCACAAAACACTTGCTCACACTGGCAAGTATATAAGAAGTAAAAAGGCAGATCAACAGGTTTCTCTCAATATTAATAAAGAAGCATATTAACGACATTATTCTTTATTTAAAAATAATTACTGGCCTGTGACTGAGTTCTAAATGTTCAACAAAATTTTGAAGCATTCTCATTTGCTTTGTCAATAGTCTGTAGTAAAAGGAAGGAAACAAAATTGTGTTTAAATTTCTATACAGTGTTTAGAAAGTAGCCGAAGGTTCATGTGCCAAATTACTTTAAAAGAGAGCGAGAGAGAGAGAGAGTGATTGATTCTAGTGGTCTCTGGCTCTTCAAAATACATTATTGAGGACTTTGTTGAAAGATAAGTCTATTAGATATGCACTTCCTTATCACGAAAAGCCTAAAGTTCTCCAGTGTATTGAACTAAATTGTGTTTCCTTTTCACTGATGCATTTCATAGTCCTCCTTCCAGGCTAACTCTTACATTAAATTAATCCAGCTCTGACTCGCATATGTTCATCGTGATTTATCACAGTAAGGTCACTGATTCAGGGCCTGCTATATCTGGTCAGGCAAACCTCATCACTTCCTTCAGTTGTGAAGATGTATCTGTTCTGCATCAAAGACAACAACTGTTTTGATCTTTTAAAATTGGAATAATCTTCATCACAATGGGGTTTTAGTGGAATGTGTTTTTTATCACAGCTGCCTTCCTGAGATTGGATCTGGTTGATTTTAAGTTTCAGGGGATTGATTTTATACGTTCTTGAAGTCTTAATGAGTCTGTTCATCTGAAGTTGCTGGTAAGAACCACTGACACTCAGACATACATCCCCACCCAAACCAGTCTAGTTTTTAAAATTCATTTTAAAAAATCTGGCTTTTGCTTTGCCCTCTTTTGTAATGTATGTACTGCCAGGTGGGTAAGTAAGTGTTCAGACTCGCAGGTCCCCTGAGTAGTATTCAGTAATACTATACAATGCGCTGTAATTTGGCTCTTAAGGAGGAGCCACAAAAACATTGTTTATATCAAATGTATTCTGGGGGAAGCAGGAGCGTCAGGTAATGGTAACAGGGGATTGGATATCAAGACAATCCAGGTCTTCTATTCCCAGTTCTGTCGCTGATTTAGGGTAACCTTGGATAACTGATCCTCTTTGCCTTTATTTCCTCTGTTTCAAAATGGGCATAAAAATTCCCACTTGTTTAGATTTAGTGCTTTAGAAAGCATTTTGAGAACTGCTGATTAAAAGGCGCTGTTTAAATGCAAAGTATATATTTTCCCGTCTTTAAGCCTTCATGAAGTTTAATTTGGAGGAGTCAGGGCCAAGAGGCTGATACTAGCAAGAGCGTGTTCTTAAAAATGAAAAGAAAGGAACAGAAGTTTTGAAGGAGGAAACATTGGTTTAAAAGAGCTTCACAGTAAAACTGTCAATGGATTAAAAGCTCCCCTTATGCAGAGGGGAAGATTGGGGTGGGTGGGGGTGGAAAGCAGAAGGGTGAGACAGTTAGCCAGTTCTGAGATCCTTTTGGAACAGTTAATCCTCCTGCAATGACGTGGCACCAATGAACCCTACTTCTTTGGGGACCTTCTCATAAAAGATGGGTGGTTTTTTTGTCTTTTTGGTTTTTTTGGTCATCATTTAACCACCCCATTTTTCTCTGGTGTGTAGACAAAATGCATCAAACTAATCTGGGAGATATTTGAGCTGAATATATATTGAGGATAGCAGCTATTACCCCTCCTCCCCTGAAATGTCATCTCTAATTTATAAAAACAAACTGCTTAAAAAGAAAGCCCTTGAACTTTGTGCAGAAATCTGTTGCTATGTAATTTGCAATTTAAATGATACTTTGCTATATTTGACTACAGGCAAAATCAGCTATCTTATTCCCATCCAATTTAATGCTTTTAGCTTTGGGTGTGTGTTGTCGTTCCAAAGAGGGGATGATCTTGGAATAGTTTCTCTTTTTCTGACTTTTTTGTTTGTTGAGGCCCTACTAGCAAAGAGGGTCTGCAAAGAATTCAACCCCTTTCTCTTCATTACTCTTCTACCAAAGTTCAGCCCTGGTTTACACACACATTTGTACTTAGGCAGAGATGTGATTTTTAAACCGATTTGTCCAGCCAGGTATTGGTACTGCTTTAGCTAATCGTTGGTTTTTAAACTCATTCTACTTAATCGAGGGACCTGTGTGGTGTATGCTGTGTGGTGGTATTACACTCTCTCGTGACATAGCTAGGCCTATATAGACTAGACCTACTTGCTTCCAAAAACAAGTCACCTAGCTGTTTTTCCAGGCAGATGGATCTATGGGCCAAGGTGACAGATGCTCTCTCATCTGTATGTCTTCTTGCGGGACAATACCACTAGACCCTAATAGCCAAGAATATATAGTGCTTGGACTTGGTCAACTTAATTTGGATCAGCTTTATTTCTTACTATGTAGAAAATATTTATTATCACAGTTTGCATTCTTGATATATTTTCTGAATATATTGACACAGGATGGAATATATTGACAGAGGATGGAAGAGGCTGAATATTTTAGTAGGAAGAACACTGCATAGATTGAGGAGTATGCCTTTAATAACTTGACCTCTGTAACCAAGGGCATCTGCAATCCGTTGGCTGAATGTGAACCATAATTGGGAGGGATTTGAATTGTCACAATGTTTACTGCAATATGGTTGGGAACTAAAATGATAATGCCTGAGATTTGCATTTCTTGGCAAATTTTCAGCTGTGTAGGTGTTCGTAGATTTCCTGTAAGTTTAGCGATTTCTAGGGCAAACAAAGCCATGTACAAACCCTGCATGCAGCCTGTGCTGATTGTGACTACTGGTTACGTACTTTGGTGATATCCATCTTTCATCTAAACTACATAGAAAGATATCACCTCTTCCCCCATCCTTGATACCCCTTACCTCTGCTAAACGTGAGACGTGTTCACCAAAATGTTAATTAAAAAAACCCAAAAATCTGGAAGTATGTAAGTTAAATTGGAAAGCTTGTCTGGAGAAAAGTCCCAAAGCTTGGAGTTTTACAGCACAGATTGTTCAAAAATATTATGCAGTACGTGTGAGTTTTTTCCTCCCTGAAATCTATTACACCTCTACCCCAATATAACGCAACCCGATGTAACATGAATTCTGATATAACGTGGTAAAGCAGTGCTGTGGGGGGGGCGGCGCACTCGGGTGGATCAAAGCAAGTTCAATATAACGCGGTTTCACCTGTAACGTGGTAAGATTTTTTTGGCTCCCGAGGACAGCGTTATATCGGGGTAGAGGTGTATGTCACAATTTTAAAAAGATATGCTACACCTTGCTGTGCTCAACTCATCAGAGACTTTCTAACAGTTCCTTCCTCCCTTGTTTGGATAGAAGAGGAAATGCTTCCGAATATGTTTTATTAGTTCTCTCAAAGTGAATAGCACTTGAGCCCCCTGGGATAATTTTAGGTGGTTTTCTTCTTACTGAATGGGAGGTGACTTCTTTAATAGCTTTTAAAAAGTTTGTCTTGTATATAGCCGTGCAAAGCGATGGAAAACAGAATTAAGCCAGTAACTTTATTGTGTAAATGGTGGAAAGAACTAATTTTTTCTTACGAGCACGTGACGCATGAGAGAAGCTTGTTACCTTGGCAGCTTTGTTGTTAACTAAAACACAATTAAAAAAAAAAAAATAAAAAAAAAAGCCCACATACAACCTCACACTGGAAAAAAATGGTCAAACATCCTGCTTCTGTGTACATAGAAAAGCTGCAGTCTGACTGTATACCTGGAGCAATGACCCTAATCCTAGGATGAAAGGGAAGATGAGCTGGGTGTTTCCATTTTGTGTCTTCATGATGAGAATTGAATTTACAAGCACTATAGAACGAGTATGACCATGGCGCAATTAACAAATGATGACTTCAGTCCTTGCCCTTTGTTTCAGGATGTTATAATTGTTTGCAAAACATGTTCTGGTTTTCTGTCACTTGCCGGTACTTGTTCTGAGTGCATGTAAAACACAAACAAACGAAGGGGGATGCTTTATGCCAATTCACAGCAACACTTCTTCTAACAGCTTGTGTTTTAAAGGCAATGCTTTAAGATGCTCTGCTGAACTTTGAAGACAGCAGTTGCTTCGGCTTAGTATCCAAATCCACCTATATTGCTCTACATCTTTTTATTTTTTTATTTTTTGAAAGGAGTTCTAAAACATTCAATATATATATTTTATGACTTCAGGATAAGGCATCTGAAGGAAGATTTTATGTTTACTAAAGGGAAACTTGGTCCATGATTTGTGTAGACAAAGCATTTCTTGTTTTAACATCTTTGTTACTTTGCTGATCATAATTTCTATTACTGGGTAGGGGCATTTAGACTCTGCCCTAAGCATCCAAAACGTACAGTATGTAAAACTTGTTGACTCCTAAATAAAATCGTTGGAACTGGCGTGCAAATGGACTGCTTTACATTGTGGGCTTTTTGTGGAAATTGCCTTAGTCCTCATGCCAAGGCTGGAATGCCAGACTGTGGTTTAGAAAAAGAAAAATGTTTGCCATTTCTCTCCTTGTTTTCCATTTGGTGTTGGAGTGGTGTTCGCCACTGAATTGCCATTTCATCCCAATATGACAGCACAACCTAGTTGTCACACTGTTTCAGGGTGACTTTATATTGGCCTTGGAAACCTGGTAAAAATAGTTGTTCTAGTTTTGTCACTTACTGCAGCAGAATGGGAATGCTAGTCCTTGGTGTGAGTGATGATATTTTATCTCATTATGGTGTCCGTAGTAGGATCCTCCTGTAAGATTAGACCATTTTAAGGAGTTATGTAGTGGCTAGAGGAAGCAGTAGTTGAATTTCTTTGTATATCTGCATCTTAAAATGCACCAGCATAAAATACTCTTGGGGGAATTCTGTGCACAGTATTTTAAAATTCTGCAACATTCTGCGTATTTTATTTGTCAAAAAAAAAACCCCACAATATAATCACGCCAACTTCAATTATTTTGGTAATTTATTTCAAAATACCTCTCTGCAAGTGTCTTTAACAATATAGACAACAAAAAAGATTCAGGAAATGTTTTTAGACAAATAGATTCATTACTAGGCATATTAATATAGAACGGGGTCAGCAACCTTTGGCATGTGGCTCGCTAGGGTAAGCACCCTGGCGAGCCCGACCAGTTTGTTTACCTGCCGCGTCCGCAGGTTCGGCCGATCGCGGCTCCCACTGGCCGCGGTTCGCCATCTCAGACCAATGGGGGCGGTGGCCAGCACATCTCTTGACTTGCGCCACTTCCTGCTGCCCCCATTGGCCTGGAGCAGCGAACTGCAGCCAGTGGGAGCCGCGATCGGCCAAAGGTTGACGACCCCTATATAGAACTCTAACTAATAATTTGTTTAAACTACAATGCAGAAATCTATTTCCCACACCCCTCGGAAGCAGTGCAAGGCTTGGGGGAGATGGGTAATGGAGGAGTCGAGGGAGAGGGAAATAATTTCTGGGAAGCAGCTTGGAAGTGAACCTGGAGGGTTGTTGGGAGAAGTATGGAACAGGTTTTTTGGGGGGAGGGAGGAAGGATTGGTTAACCCCTACCCTCTCCCATTCAGTCAGGCATAACTGCCCCTGTCGGCATGTGTCCCTGCACCCCCACCAATGTTCCCTCTATTTTTTTTCCACCCATGTGCAGAATACATTTTGTTATGTGCACCAACGTACTGTGCGGATGTACACCACCAGTAAAAATAAAACTAGATATAATATATATTTTTACAAAAATTACCAATAGGGATAATTACTCCAGCCAAGACAAGTTAGGCATTTTAGAACTCACTACTCACAAAATTAAATGCAAGTGTAAGAGAGAAATAAAAATTATGAAATGCATAGACCAGTCAAAACACTAAAATAACAGACTTTGAGAGAATAAAATGACAGAGAATATATGTGCATTGCAGGAAGTACGAAGAAGTAACAACAACTCTGTGTGTGTGTGTGTGTGTGTGTGTGTGTGTGTGTAAGAGAAAGAGACAGACATACAGAGACTGTGTGTGCTGACTGCTGGGGAAGTTTCTGAGATGCTGTGCGCTGTCTCTTTAAGGCACTCATTGAAAGCTCTCCTCCTTCTACACCATGTCCCCCCTCCCCCACTCTGTGGAGATGGGGGAGGATGAGGAGAGTGTGTGTGTGTAAGAGAGAGAGAGATTGTGTGCTGGCTGCTGGGAAAGTCTCTGAGAGACCGTGCACTGTCCCTTTAAGGCACTCACTCACACGAAGGTTTTTTCAGACCTCAGAGCTGCTGCGAGTCCTGTCCTCTCTACCCTGCTCTGTGGAGATGGGGTACAGAGGTATGGGGGAGGGGGACACTCTGACATCAGCACCCTTCTCCCTCCCCCCCCCCAGCACAGCCAGCAAGAGGGTCCCGGGAGCAGTTTCAGGAACAAACGCGGCTGCAAAGCAGCGGGGAGGAGGGGCACCTGAACACATGCTGCTGGATGTGCCCGGCTCTGCCAGTCAACTGCGTGGTGCTTAACTCTCTTCTGGGCAGCTGCCCAACCGCGCAGCTTATAGGGAACACAGACCCCCACTCCCATTCGGCCCCTGGCTCAATGTTTTCACCCCACTAGCGTCTGTTCTCCCCCACTAGCCCTTCTGAACCCCAGTCTGTGTGACCCCGATCTGTCCACCCTACCCCCCCTATTCTGTCCCTCCTCTCCTGGCCCTGGGGACTGGGTGCTGTGAGGAAAGGCAGCCTCTGTCCCCTCTCTCTCCATTGCTGGCTACATCAGCCGGTGAGAAGGTGCCCTCTCTTCCAGCGCCACATCAGCCCCTGGTGAGCAAAAGATGTAATTGCAGCTTTCCTTCACCTCCCCATCAGAATCAATTATTCTGCAGCGGACATTACCACTGCGCAAGTGCAGAATTTCCCCAGGAGTAATAAAAGGAGGAAGGGATTATTACAGTATTGATAACTACACAATTCCCTTAGCTTTCAACTAGTAGGAAAGATGGTCTAATGCAGTGGTTCTCAGCCTGCGGTCCGTGAACTATGTCTAAGGGGTTCGCGAAAGTCTTAGACTGAAAACTGTCCGAACAGAATTCAACCACATATACAGACAATAGGTGTCCAAAGGGGTCCGAACCACCATTTGACATTTTCTAGAGGTCCACATATGAAAAAAAGTTTTGAACCACTGGTCTAAAGTATAGAACAATGTGCTGGGGCTCAAGATGTGAATTCACTTCCCAGCTCAACTACGGTCCCGTGTGACTTTGGGCAAGTCACTTAATCTACCCTTAGTTTCTCATCGGTAAAATGAGGATAATACTTCCCTACCTTACAAGGGTATGTTGAGGGTTAAAAATTCATAAACTGTGAGGAGCCCAGATGCTACGGTGATGAGGGCCATGTAAGTTGTGTTGTGTTTTGAAAGGCCTGTGAATCTTTTAAAGCGACTTCTGGTTTTATCCAGTATTTTGGTGTTCGTTAAATTTCACTTACTGAGAAATCTGCTTGATGAAGCATTGAAGCTGCTTTGCTAAAATAAATATGAAAAGGTGAAGTGTGTAGCAACAGCTGTACAGTGTTGGGTTGTAAATGTGTCTGTACTGTAGATGATGTATCAGTAGCATTGATACATAGTCCAACACCAGTTAGGCATGTAATTGCCCAGAAATGGTCTCTAATACCAGTTTTAAGAGGAGCTGCCAAAACCACAAAACTCAGGGCCTCTCCCTCTGAATTTGAACTCCACTTGGATGAAACAGCCCCCAGTTTGTTCCTCCGGGACACAGGCCTGCCTTGTTAGGAAATCAGTGAAGTTTGGGAACCCACAATACCTCACATAGCTCTGTGTACAGTAACAGTGAGTGGAAATAGGGCCATAAGCATGAGCAACCAGACGAGTTATAAATATAGAATACTCTCTCAATTCCACTTTCGTTAGTCATGGAAGGACAGTGAGAGTTTTATAAACTTATAAGGAATATACAAACAGTTCTGAATTTAAAATAACTCTGTATAATTTTTTTTAGTATGTGGAAAGAATATTCTTTTTTGAGACATGTAAGTATCTGCCATGGATGGTATAACGTTTATGTCAGTGCGACTTGATATAACAAAAAAGGTACTGGAGGGAAAAAGACAAGCATGAAGCTCTTGCTTGAAAACACAGAGGAAAATGTTTTGTTATTTTTAGTGTAAGTATCGACTTTCAAAATACAAATTCCTTTTTCTTTTCTTTTGTAAACACCATCTGATGCCTTTGCTGGCCTCACAGCAGCCAGTGAGCGTTGCTGCATTAGCTGTGCTGCAGAGTAGATTTCCTGTCAGATACAGCACAACTGTCCTTCGTTTGCCATCAAAAATTCTGTCTGGTTCTCCCTAATCTGGTGGTGAATCCTCAATACAGGAAGGGATTTAGGAAGCCAAAAAGAATGCTATGGTTTTAAAATCACAGTAGAAATGTTTTTTTCCCCTCTTCGTTTCCTCAAAAGCTTATGTATGTGGATCTACGTAGTAAGATGCAATATATACCCAAGGGGTGTGTGTGTGCGTGCGCGCGCTTGTGTGCATGCATATGTAGTTTGTGTATTATATATTTAGTGTGACTCTATTATACACACTTGCATCTTCTGGGTGGTGACAATAGAAAAGGGTGGCATCCTTCCTCATATTTAATTGTGTAGTCAGCGTTGCAGAAGATCTGCAGTGCTTTTATCCTATATAGAGAAGAAATTTCTACAGATACAGTTGTCTAAATATAGCCCCTGAATGAGGCAATGTTATCTAGTGGTTAGGTCAAGGGACAAGTTGAGGCCTATCTTGTATTTCCACCACATCTCCTCCCTAACTTTTGTAGTCTTCCATGATTTTGACCTCTGTTTCTGCAGAGACCATTCCTTCAGGGTGATGGACTGGGTCAGCAGCAAAAAGATCAAGTGTTCCCCCCACACCCATCAAAGGCAGCTCCAGTTTTGAGGTGGTAATTAGAGCTAGTTGAAAAGTAAGATTTTTACTGTGAAAATTTTTGACAAACTTTTTTCATTTTGTCAAAGAAAAAAAAAATCCACAGAGAAATGTTTTATATTTCGGTGAACTATCATAAACTGAAATATTTTGATTCATTATGACACTGCAGCGCATCATGGGAGTTGTAGTTTGGGTGCTTTATATGCCCATTCTCCTCTTTGGATTGGCTCTCTGGCCAGGCTAAATCTCTCATGATACATCAGTTTCTCCCCTTATGATGAGGGAGGGGAGGGAGGCATGCCATAAGATCCCTGACCATGGTGCATTATGGGAGAGGTAGTCCAAGTGGAGTTCCCATCCCAAAAAAGGAGAATAGGTGCATATGGTACCCAAATTACAACTCCCATGAGGCAGTGAGACAGTATTTTTAATAACACTACTTCAGTATTTTCTCTCTCCTTGATATTCTCTCTAGGTCTTACATATCTTGCATCTCATTTTGAAGATAACTTATTTGGTAACTCTGAGATATCAAGCCTGCTTTTTACCAGCTGTTCCACTAGTAAAACTAGTGGCCTGGTTTAAAAAAAAAAAAAAGGTTGCTGTGTCAGTGGGACCTAAAACAACTTTGACTACTATTATTTTCTGCTACTCTGTATTGTCCTTAGTCCTCATCACCCACCAATGAACAGGACTGCCTTCATCACTCGTTATCAGTGTGGCTATCTCAGTTGCATGACAATAAAATCTTTGTAACATATACACCGTTATGGTGTATATACACCTGTAGTTTTATTGAAAGTTCTCTCACTTATACAGTAGTTGGCATTATTCCTGGTTTTCCCCCCAGAGGAAATCTGTCACTTTCTAAATTGTATCAAACTTCATTTATGTCACTTAGTTCCATAAAGATTAAGTCCATTAGCGTATCTTACTCTTGTTCATGAATGCAGTGAATGCTCTGAAATGAAAGCAGTAGAGAGAGTCTCAGAGTTGGTGACCTTTTCTCTACAATATAACATTTCTTTTTTTTCTTCCTAGCATCAAAAGAACTACATAATTTAGGTCAGTTTGATAATGTTATCAAAGCCCTCTTCCTCCTTTAAAATAAATCTGGAATGAGAGTGGTATCCTCCCTCCAGCTGGGATTTTGCCAGCTGGTGACTGATTTATATTCTGTTCGCTTGCTATATATTCATGAAATATTGTGTCTCTTGCCACCTGCAGCGTTTGGAAAAAAGTAAGAAATCTTTACTTCAGAAAAGTAGAACCCCACAAATATATATTGCTTGCAACTTAGATCCCACTAGATTGAATCCTTTTTTCCTCATGAACCCTTCAGCTTTAGTTCAGTTTAGAGCTGTTTTGCTGTAGTCTTTTTTTCCCCCTTGCACCGTTGAGGCATGTCTATAGTGTATCTGGGAGTGAGCCTCCCATTCTGAGTCAGTTCTGGAATTTCAGATGTTTCTTTAGGGTTATTAGTAGATTTTAAATAATGGAATTGTGAGCAGCTTTCCCGTGAGGTTAAGTGTATTGTTTCTGTCTGTACAAAGTCCTGTTTTCATCCATGCTGATGTCTTGGTTATTCTTCTGGCTCACCTTTTCAGTAGGAAATTTCACTCTTCCTTGTGGAGGAAATGCTTATAGAGCAGTGTAGCAGTCAACATAAAACATTCCCAACTAACTTGTTTCCCTGTATTGTAGATAGAGTAGAATTGGCGAGGAAACCCAGTATGTGCTTGCGTATGTGCCTTGGTTCTGTTTTGTGTGGGGTACTGATTTGTCCTGGCATGGGAAGTGACTAGTTTTTTCCCTCTCTCTCTCTCAAATGCCAGCTGCAGCAATGCCAGTGTGAGCCTTATTGGGCAACATAAACTGTTTTGAAAGAGAGCGCAACTCATGCTGCCTGTTTTCGTTAAGAAGAGTTGTTTGTACCAAGGTGGTCACTGGGTATAACATATTTAGGGGGAAATTGAGCAACTGTGCGACATACTGGTTTCTTCAGACTGTCCTGTAACAGGTATTTTCATCACTTAGATTTCAGTTTGTTTCAATTTGTAAATATGAGCTGAGTTGCCATACTGCTCTTGGAACTTTGTAACAACTGCGAATGCCTCACTTGCAGAATTCCCAAGGGGTTGGTAGGTTTATTATGCCGGCTAGTGTGCCTGAATACCCTGGTCACTCAGACAAAATAAAATGGGATTAACGGGCACATGCCATTTCTTACTGTAGCTTGGGAGCCTGATGCCTTTCCCATCTAGCAGGTTTGATGTGGGTTTGTGGTGAGGAACTAGAGTCTGCTAGAAAAGCAAGCTAACAGAGAGCCATCACAGTCATTCTGCTAGTGGAAATCGATGTTTAATTGAGAGACTTGTGGTGTTTTTTACAGAGCTAACAGTCCTTTATTTTTAGGCAAGATGAAGGATATTGTTTTTGTGAGGCATTTGTACTTTTCTGGGGTTATGAGCCATAGCAAACAGCCTCCAATTACTCAAAGGCATGATTATCTGATGACTGCACCCCATTGAAGTTACCTTTATTACTAAAAATTACTGAGAGGGGAAGGGAAGATACTATCATTTAGGATAACTATGAGTGACATTGTGCAGGGTGGTGTATGTATCTTTGCAGCAGTTCCAGCAACATGTTCATGCTAATGAATGGAATTCCAGGTAATGCACATTTCCTCTCTACATCATTGGCCTCGATTCATGGATGCCATACTTGTAGTCAAAGAGAAAACTGGGGCTCTTTTAAAGAAAAAATCTTATTGTTGAGTGATGCTAGTAGAGTGACCAAATGTCCCGATTTTAGAGGGACAGTCCTGATTTTGGGGGCTTTTTCTTATATAAGCATCGATTACCCCCCACCCCATCCCAATTTTTTACACTTGCTATCTGGTCACCCTAGATACTAGAAATTTTTTAACCCTATATCCAGTTCCTCTTCCACGTCTTTTATATAGGGAAAGAGAAACTGGAATCTATAATTGCATCTGAGCACTTCCATTAGGCTACAGGGGCAACCCAAATAATTTTTAATATGGTTTTGCTGTTGGCCATAAAGGGTGTTCAGGTTTCCAGCATGCTTACTGTTTTTGAATATTTGATTTTTAAAGGGAATGTGAATGTGTTCTTATTTCAGATAGCTTCTGCTCAGAGGTTGATCATTTGTGCAGATTCCAGAAGTTTCCATGCGTATACAAGCTTTATTCTAGTCATAGGGCACATTATAACTCTGACAAAACAACCTTGCATAGAAGCCAACTGGATGTAGTTATACTGAACTGAAACTGGTGCAGGAGGAGGAAAGTTCTGCCTGGGACAACTTCAGAATAGTTTGAAAATCCTTAGAAAGGTTTGTAGGATAAAATCAGGCTGGTAACATCTAGAACATAAACATGGAAACATATGGTTCTCAGTGGAATGAAGCTGAGTCAAATATAACTCACAGGCTGTAGACTGAATGCCCTCATCTTACTACTTGGCCTAGAGTTTGTAGGGACCTTTCCAAATATTTTGCAAGTGGAGACGGTTGTATGCAAACTGGGAATTTGAAGAGGGAGGATGTAATCACTCATAATTCATAATAACAATATGGTTTTGAGAGAAACCTTTAAATAGATGTTGGCAGGTAATTTCAGAGAGTGTCGAATTGTGCCTTACTTATCAGAAAGGAAAGGAAGCTGTTCAGCATATGGGTGCCTGGTGTTGTGACATTTCCCTTTCTGTGGATTTTTCCTGAGACAAGTGTCTGGTTTAGTTACTTTGGTGAAGGGGAAAAAAAGTAACAAGGCAAAAAGTGTGTTGCTGTAACCAGATGATCATCTTGCGTTGCTATTTAAAGCAAAAATATTGCATCTTCTGGAGATGCTGTACCAGTGTTTTGATGCTGGAACATATTATTGTGTGTATATAATGAGTATATCTACTTATTTACATGCTAGATTTGAGATTCAGCCCTGGTTGTGAATCACTGGAAGTGGGTTTTCTGGGTAATGTCTCTGTCATCTCCCGTTAGCTATCACCACACCAGGTAAAAGGCAAGAATGTCTCCCGGGTGCTCTCTTTGCTACATTTAAAAGCCAGTTTTTCTTTGAAATGCTCTCTAAAGTTAATGCTGGTTTTTTTTAAACCCTGTCATTTATAGGAATTAACATTCAAAAACTACCTGTCTTGACTGATAAATTTTGACAGATAATCTTTACAACGGTTGCCTGGGATAGAATGTTCTTTCCTCCTCAGTCCCTGTTCAAAACGACGCTCTTGTTCTTTATGCAACAATACTTTGATGGATTTATAAAAAAAAAAAAGAGAGAGAGAAAAGAAAGGAAGGATTGAATATCATTTTACAAGGAGAGAAAGAATCTTTAAAAAAATACTTATCCTACAGTTGGCAAACTTTTGCTGTCCTGCGTGCAGCTGGCATGAGGCCAGCCTTGGCAGAGGCTAGGGCCTGCATTTGCCAAGCAGTCTTCCTCCACTTGCTGCGTTTTCACTCCCTGTGACTGACTGTTTATTCACCCGATTGCTCTATTTCAGCAGTGCTGAAGTCATGGCGTCTTGGAAATGATAAGAACACTTAGTCTGTCCAAACTGTAAAACAGCCATGATGTCAGAACTTGCAGAAAGTGATCTCTGAGAGCTTTAGCTTAGTGTACACTTCAAAAAGCTTGAGATATTGGATGTCGGAGAACTTACTGCTACTTTGAAAAAGCTAAACAATCCAAAAAGGAGCTGCCTTAATTTTTTTTTTAAAGAGTAGTGTGCTAAGCTGTCTCTTGAGGAGTTGCCAACCTTGCATCCGTCTGTTTTTTATTTTTGTTTTTTTGGGGGGGGAGGTGTTGGTTGGGAGTGGTGAATCCTCAAATCAGAATGTTTTATAACTTCTCTTGGGTTTCTGTAAAGTAATTCCCCAATAGGCGTAAATAGAAGTTGTTCACTGAACAAGTAACTTTAAATTGAGTGGTGTCAATTGCATGTTATATGCATAGTAATCAGAATATTTAGACCGTATTTTAGAAAATCTCATGTATTTTGTTAACTTGAAAATGCCTTTTCTCTCAAATTTCTTTGAGTGAAAGGGAAAGGCTCGGAGAAGTAAACATTTACTGTGATTCTTTCTGTTTTGTCCTGTACCAAAGTTCTGCCTTGAATGGCTTTTTTGGGGAGTAGATTGGCGCGCTCTTTCAAAGCTTTCCAATTTTGGGAAGTGTTCTGGCTGCTTAGCAGTTCGCATACAGGTATATTGGTTGCCGAAGTCTTTTCAGAGTTGAGGAGGAGCAGAGCAGCTGGCTGTTAACAGGTGTCATGATTTAAAACAAAACAAAACCTATTACAGGAGGTTGGACACTAGGGACCCCAATTAAGTGGCTGAGAATAAATTAATGCATCACTTAAGTACTTCACAGAGGCCTGAAGGGAACATTAGAACAACTAGTCTGACCTCCTGTATATCACAGACCATTACATTTCTCCCAGTTACCTCTGCATTGAGCCTCGTAACTTGTATTTGGTTACAGCACGTCTTCCAGAAAGTCATCCAGTTTTGATCTGAAGACATTAAGAGACGGAGAATCCAACACTTCCCTTGGTAGTTTGTTCCAGTGGTTAATCAGTGTTAAAATTAGTGCCTTATTCCTAATTTGATTTTATCTGGCTGTAGTTTCCAGCCCAGTGGTTCATGTTATGCCTTTCTCTGCTAGATTAAAGAACTGTTTAGTGCCTAGTATTTTCCTTCCCATGAAGGCAGTTATTCACTCTAATCAAATCATCACTCCATCTTCTTCTTGATAAGCTCAGCAGAGATTGAGATCTTTGTCTCTCATTGTGTCATTTTCTCCAGACCTCAGATAATTTTTGTGACCCTTTTGTACCCTCTTGAATTTTTCCACATCCCCTTTTAAATATGGACACCAGAACTGTGAACAGTATTGGTCTCTCCAATGCTGTATACAGAGGTAAAATTACCTCCTTACTTCTACCCGCTACCCTTGTTTAGACATTTAAGGATCCCACTAGCTTGTTTTGCCACAGCACCACACTAGGCGCTCATGTTCATTTGTTTGTCTAATGTGACCCCTACATTTTTATGAGTATATTACATATACACAGTTACATTTATCAACTAAACTTGTAATCTCATCAAAGAATTAAATCAGGTTGTTTGCAAAAGCCTGTTTTCCATAAAATCATTTTGACTGACATTATACTCGTATTCTTTAATTCCTTATCAATTGAATCCTGGATCAGCTTTTCCATTATTTTGCCCATTGTTGATTTCAGACTATTTATTTCAACCAGCTGCCTGGTGGTCTTTTTAAATATTGGCACAACATTAACCCTATTCCCATCATCTTTAATTTCCCTGGTATTCCAATATTTATTATAAATTAATATCAGCTGGTCAGACTACTTCTTAGCCAACTCTTTTAGTAATCTTGTGTGCAAGTGTCCGGGACTGCTGATTTAACAGTGTTTATTTTTAGCAGATGTTGTTTACATTCTCCTTAGTTACTAATGGACTGGAAAGTACTTCATCCTCATGTGATGCAAGTATTTCCTCCTCCTTTTTCCAAATACAAAACACAAATATTTATGGAATATCTCTGCCTTTTATGTATCATTAACAACAATTATGCCGTCTCCAGCTACTAGTGGGACTGTATCATTGCTACAGTTTTTGTTCCTAATATACTTTACCAAAAAAACCCCAAAAAAACTCCTTTTTTTTAATTGTCCTTCATCCTGCCACCCATGGATTTTTCCCTGATGTCTTTAGATTCTCTTGTCAATTAATATTGAATGCTATCCCTTTCCTTCTTTTCCCCCAATCGTTGTAATTTTTTGTTACTAATTGCTGCATTCTTTTCACCACTGAATTAGGATGGGCTTTTAGCCAAAGGTGTCCTCTTGGTTATGGAATCGTAGCTTTCTGGCCATCTGACAAATTCATCATAAAATACTTCCAATTTTAATTAACATTTTACTATGTTTTTCTTCCCAGTCACTTTAAGTTTGAAAATCTGGTTGCTTTTAAAAAAAAAAAATTTTTTTTTAATTAACACTGTCAGATTAAAAATAATATAACACAGATTTGTATACCTGTGTTACTATTTACATCTTTGTCATGTAAATTTGTGTGGTTTTGCATGCTTCAGCTATCTCCTTCATTGGTAAGGTTCAGAGGATCAGCTATGAGATGTGGGGGGAATGCTGTTCATATGCTAGTTTATTCATGAATGGCAGAAGAATTTAGGAAATGGAAAAAGGTCTTTCCCCCGGAGTGAAATATTTTAGACCTCTTTATACTATATTTATCTGCACTGTTTATGCAGCAGCCTTTGTTTTTTGTAAATGTCTGTCCAATTAAGAACAAAAATCACGTGGCACTGCTTTGATAAATCTAGTGATGAACTTTGGTCATGGAGGCGTTTTTTCTTAGCGGGATTGTGAACTGGCAATCTAGTTAACACACTAAATCTAAGTTTTGGCACCCACGTGGAACAGGAATCCATCTGCTGATGAGCCACATGGCCTGGGGTTTTTCAAGAACTGCTTCAATAATCCTGAACATTCTTAATATTTATATACATTAAAACGAGGCACAGTTTACAGCAGTCTCTAACAAGGCTGTTGCATTTACCCCACTCCAGAAACGTCAGGCTTTTGTCCTTGTTCAAGTTACAGTAGAACCTCAGAGTTATGAACACCAGAGTTATGAACTGACCAGTCAACCGCACACCTCGTTTGGAACTGGAAGTACGCAATCAGGCAGCAGCAGAGATGGGGGTGGGGAGAAGCAAATGCAGTACAGTGCTCTGTTAAATATAAACTATTTAAAAAAAAAGGGAAAGCAGCATTTTTCTTCTGCTTAGTAAAGTTTCAACGCTGCATTAAGTCACTGTTCAGTTGTAAACTTTTGAAAGAACCACCATAATGTTTTGTTCAGAGTTACCAACATTTCAGAGTTCTGAACAACCTTCCTGAGGGGTTTGTAACCCTGAGAAATACATATTTGGGTGTATTAAAAATATTTTGCATCATTTATCAATAATGATCTCTTCATCGCTGTCCTTTCTTTTAAGAGGAATCTATCGTGGGATATACTTGGGTCTGGAGTCAGAAATATTACATATACAGAATCATAGTTCCCTCTCTCAATTCTGCCAAAATTACACTGTAATACATCTTAAAGAGTACCTTCCATTGAGACATTCATAGTCAGCTTTCTTATGCTAATTATAGTGGTGTACACAAGCTCCCCCGCAGCGGAGGCCCCATCAACAATTTCATTATAAATACCATTTTGCTGAGACGTTTGTACTGAAGTCTGGTTTTTTTTAACTTTGAAAAGGGACTGTAAAAATGACACATCTCTCTGTATGTATTCAGTCCTACCTGTCTGTGTAGCAACTAAAATACATTCTTACTGTGTTTGTTCCTGTTAGCACTGCAGAGCTGTTGTGCAAGTTAGAGCTTTGTCTGATGCTGCGCATCAACAGCAAGATTGTTTACTAAGTTCCCATTAGTTTCTCCTTTGGAAACCCATTGAAAGCAGAGGGCATAACTTGAAGACTGAGGTTGCACTGGTAATAAGTGAGGATAGAATTTTCCCTGAAGAATTGTTATTACTGCTGCTAATTCATGAAATAGAAAGAACCCAGCTTGGCCCTCAGATCCCAGGCTAAATGTTTACGTCTGGCAATTAGGGAAAAAAAAATCTGTAAACTTGAGCATATTTAACGCAGAGACCATTGAGAGTATAAACATGGGATCCCGCTTTTCAGAGTAGAACTGTACATTAAAGCTGACAGTATGTATTCCCTCATAGCCAAGGCTTGGCATATAGTGTCTAAATCCTGAAGAAATGTGTAAGGGGTTGTAAAACAAATTTTTTATTTTGTATTATTGTTTGTTATGGTTGTGCCCAGTGGCTCCAGTTGTGATTGGGCTCTATTGTGGTAGGTTCTGTACAAACATGTTGGAAAACATAGTGTCTTTTATCCCAGAGTACATACAATCAAAGAACGAGATTACTTCTTGGGTTCAGACATTTTTCAATATGGTAAAACATCTTTATTTGTAAACTGAAAATTTGCAGATAAAGTTTCACACATCATGTTGTGTGCAAAGCTCTAGGAAAAAATAGTTTTGAACTATCCTGCGCTGGTTGAATGTAGTTTTCTCTTTCTAAATAAACTGTAGTTTAATTTACAGCATAGCAGAATGTGCAGCAGATTTGAGGAAAAAGGAGAAATAAACAGGATGGAGTAGAATCTGGTACATCATCTTGGGAATTTCTCCATATCTATTCTTGGGTGGATGCGGCATCCTTGTTCACTTACAATGTTATCTGTGTTTCTGGTTGTATGCTGTCTAGTCATGTAGTTTGGTTAAAGTTTCTTATGTTGATTTGCTTGGGCTCTACTGTAGTCCTACTGAAACTTTTGTTTTATGCTGCTGTTACTGATACTGTTTTTTAGCTAAGTTAGAAAGTGGAAAACAGTTACCTAATGAAAACCAGATTTCCTATCTTGTGTTTATTTACAGAGCCTCTGGCATATAGCTAGCATGGCTAAAAGGCCATAAAACATTGTAATCAAAATGTTGTTGTTACATAAATATAAATGCTGCTGCTTCTTTTGATGTAACAATAGTAAGACTGTCTCTTGAAGATCCTGCTTTCTGTTCATTTTTTCCAAACCCAGTGCCCACACCTACAGATGAATGAGTTTTTAAATAAATGTGCTTTTCACAAATGTATGTCCTCCTAGTCTGATATTTGTGAATAGGGTGGATATGTACTCTCTTCAGGGGGAAAATAATAAGTCTATGATTCCACCATATATGATGTGTAGCATCTGTACTTTATTAAATCCAATTCTGCATACATAAGCAACATGAGGATGCTACAGTGGGGTCAACCTAGCCATGTGTGCTGCAGTATAGCAATGTATTATTGTATGAATGTAATTAAGTTGTTTAAAGGGAGCTTTTTTGTTGCCAATAAAAGACGAATTTGAAATACAAATTGGAAACACACAAAAAAACCCCTCTCAAAGACAATAAGTCAGCACGCAAAAATGTAACCATAATACCAGGGCTATCAAATGGGTTCCAGTCCTCAGTTGTTTCTGTTATCCTTACGTTGACATTGCTTTCAACAGTTTTCCTCGTTACTTCACTGGTTCATATTTTAATGTAAATCTGGGAGAAAGATATCTCCGAGCAACTTGAAAACTCTGAGAAAATGAAATTTAGTTTGGCAGCCTCACAAGTGTCCAAGTTTTCAAGGGTTGCTCTAGAGCAGTGTTTCTCAAACTTGGGACGCCGCTAGTGTAGGGAAAGCCCCTGGCGGGCTGAACCGGTTTGTTTACCTGCCGCCTCCGCAGGTCTGGCAGATTGCGGCTCCCACGTGCCGCGGTTCGCTGCTCCAGGCCAATGGGAGCTGCGGGAAGCGGCGGCCAGTATGTCCCACGGCC
>NC_048307.1:76816330-76892357 GCF_013100865.1 Trachemys scripta elegans | reverse complement strand
GCGGTTCGCTGCTCCAGGCCAATGGGAGCTGCTGGAAGCGACGGCCAGTACGTCCCTCGGTCCGTGCCGCTTCCCGCAGCTCCCATTGGCCTGGAGCAGCAAACCGCGGCCAGTGGGAGCCGCAATCTGCCGGATCTGTGGACGCGGCAGGTAAACAAACCGGCCTGGCCCTCCAGGGGCTTTCCCTACACAAGCGGCGTCCCAAGTTTGGGAAACACGGCTCTAGACCCAAGGGGATATGCGCTCAGAGTGTTTACATTGCTGCATTTAATCTCACTATATTTTAAAAATGCCAGTTGTTCAGTCTTCCCTTGCTCTGTCTTTGCAGTGTGCCCCAGCGCTTGTGGCAAACGGGCTTGCACAGACCAAAATGAATGTTGCCATCCCGAGTGCTTGGGGAGCTGCACTGCACCTGACAACAACACGGTTTGTGTGGCCTGCCGCAATTATTACTACGAAGGAATCTGCGTACCCACCTGCCCACCGAACACCTACAAGTTTGAAGGCTGGCGCTGCGTTACTAAAGACTTCTGTTCCAAAGTCCCTGCTACAGAGATAAGTGACTATGAGAAGTTTGTGATCCACAATGATGAGTGCATGGCAGAGTGCCCTTCTGGATTCATACGCAACGGGAGCCAAAGGTAAAGGAAATACACAAGCTTGCATTGTTATTCATACAGTTCCCTGTGTGATTTTTAGAAAGATAACCCCCCCAGTTCCTTGGCATTAACTGTCTAAGGGCCTGATCCCATGTGGTGCTGAGCATCTTGGTCTCCCGCTGACATCAGTGGAGATAGAGTATTGTCAACACCATGAGGATGAGGCCTTTAAACTAGACAATAGCCCAGTGAAAATGGCAGTGGAATAAAGTGGGCGGGATGGAGATGGGGAAGAGATACCAGTAATCAATGGAAAGGAGATTCTGCTCTTGGAGAGCATTGCCACACAGAGCAGATTGTAAAAGTAGTTTTGTTTCTCGTGTTAATTGGTTGTTTACTGACGTGTACTGGCATTCTGACTTTTCTGTGTGCAGGTCTCTTATGTACACTCACGTTCATTGCAGCCATTAGGTCTCTGCATTTTCTAGTTCACCGTCTTTTTCCTGGAAAATGCCAACTCTATCTTAGTTCAGAGAAATAATACCAGTAGCTGCCATGCTATTTTATGACTAGGGCCCTACAAAATTCACAGTCCATTTTGGTCAATTTCATGGCCCCCAGAGTTTTAAAATCAGTCAGTTTCACGTTTTCAGAGGTTTATATTTGCAATTTCATGATGATGTAACCTTGGGGGTTCCAACCCAAAAGGGGATCATTGGGGTTGCAAAGCTGTTATTGGGGGTTGCAGCATTGCCACCCTCACTTCTCTGCTGTCTCCAGAGCTGAGCTTCCTGCGGCTGGGGGAGATAGCCAGAGGCAGGTCTGATTTCCCCGTCTCCCTTCCCAAAGCAGCTGTGCAGTGGAAGAGGAAGGTCCTGTCCCTCCCCAGCCCGCCAGGACTAGCAGCTAGGAGCCCCCGGCTGGGGCACTCCCAGCAGACACATCCCCACTTCCGGGAACCTCTGATCTCCCCCCCAAGAGCAACCATGCAGGGGAAGAGGAAATCGTGTCCCTCCCCATCCCGGCTGGGACTAGCAGCTGGAGCTCGGTGCACAGTAGAGTCTCTACCCAGCCCTGCCCCTTCTCCTCCCCTCACCTCCCCTCCCCTCCAATAGCTAGATTTCATGGGGGAGGTCTGATTTCACGGTCCATGATGTGTTTTCCATGGCCGTGAATTTGGTATTTATGACTAACTGTCATAGGGAACTGTTTATTACAGGAATATTACTCTGATTTTTGTCAGTCATATTCCTGGAATTTAAAGATCGTGGAGTGATAGATCTGTTGTTGGCTTGCTCACTTTGCCAGCAGCCAAGGCAACAATCTTAGTTGCCCACCCATTAATCCAACGGCACTAAGAACTGTTATTTCCTAGCAATTGCTAATATAGAGGAATTCTCAGTAGTGTAGGACTGCATTGAAAAATGTCTCCATATAAATGGTCTGTATCATAGTTTTTCCTTTATTTGTGCAGGTTAGTTTTGTTCAAGGGATGGAAATCTCCACCATTTGCTTTATTAACCTAGAGAGAACGAGAGAGTATCATCCAAACAAACATCTTCCTAGGAAAATTTCCAGTTCACATTTAGATGCAAACAGTGTTACTGTTTGCTAGCTTGAAGCCAGATGTTTACCTGAGAAACTGTTTTCCTGCTGTCTGGCCTGAGCGTCTAGTAGCGGCTGTTTAAAAACACTCTCATAAAACAGTATAGACACAGCTTATCTTATCATAGTTTTGTGTTCAGCCGCAAAGGTGGAAAGGCATAACTCAAGGCCAGTGAACGTTTTGTCCCCCGGTTTCCCAGAGCTGGTATTAACCAACAGTTGCAAATAAGGAGTTTCTAGCATTCTTTGTACCTTTAGTTGAATGCCTCTTGCATGCCTTCAGTTCTTAGGACATTATGCTGTAGCATTTGAAATAGGAGCTCATGACTAAGAAATGAAGGCTCCTTTCTTCCATTACATCAGTGCACGTTTCTCCAAGCTGAAGAAGAAAGTGGGTTCAGTTACCCTTTAGTTAACAAATAACAAATCCATGTTTACCAGTGTGCTGTCAATGGCCTTCCTTTTCAGAGCTGGGGTTTTCTTTCCCTTTGCTTGTCTCCCCTCTACCCACACACACAGAAGGTATAACGTGAATATAAGTTAAAAATCACTGGTACTAATGCAAGATGGAAAAGTGGTGAAATAAAACAAGTGATGACGGGGTTATATTTTACCTGGAAGGAAGAACAATCCCATAGTGTCACATTGGTGGCAGTCCATTTGTACATATTGAGGTTAGTATATGGATAGTGTTTACGGTAGAGCTGTCCTTGTTTTGGTTCATGTTTGCTAGACCTGAACTTAAAACTTTGGTGAGAAGGGGTGGAGGAGAATTCATGCAAATGTTCACATTCTGGCCCTCCCCCCAGTTTTAGTATGGAGCTATTTCAGCAGGTCTGGGCTGCTTTAGGAGGTCACTGTGGAATTGTCTGTCTGTCTCTCTCTCTCTCTCTCTCTCACGCCAACATATGCATGCTGAGGCTTGCGTTTTCCAAAGGTGCCTAAGGGAGTCAGGTACTGGAGGCTTACCTTCTTAGGCTCCAGCCTTATTTCGGTAGCAGAGATGTTTGCTAGAGGGCCACCAATGCCTGAGAGAGGGCAATGACTTCTTCTGTATTCTTGATCATTTGTCTTTCAGTTATGTTATATTAAGTGTAGACAATGACTTGCACTTCGAATGCCCTTCATCCAGAGGGATACCACAGCATTTCATAACCTGATTTACAGACTGTGTGTGTTGGAGTCACGTTACTCACCACTCCATTGCAGTCACCAGGATGGTGAAATATGGCCGCAGTTTAACAGCTAGCCATGGGGCTTGTAGAATTAATACTACACAACAGTTTAGGATGGGAAGTGACTAGGAATAGCATAATCTATGCAACTGATTATGGGAGTGAGGTTTCTGTTTTCTGCTCAGTTGTACCTTACAGCAATTTTTCCAGTCCTTTGGTACTACCTTTAAAATCCAAATTGTGACACTGTTTTATTAGGACAATAACCTCATTAGGAGATTTCTCTAATAACCATTTTCCCTTGGGCATGTATTTATGAGGGTCACATCTGCTCATAGAACCCATGCAGTCCTGCCTGGGTGCATGAGATATTTGCTTTTCTGCTAGGCCTCTTCTGAAAAATGGCCACTTTCCTCCCAGTTTGAGGGATTTGTATTTTGTTAGGTTGCAGATAGAGAAGTTCTTGCTTTCCAAACAATGCAGCAACAGTCTGTTGTGGATTGAGAACCATGTGTTTTTGTTTATTTCTGGTCTCCCTTCCTTCCCAACAGCATGTTCTGCAGCCCCTGCGAAGGGCCTTGCCCAAAAATCTGTGAGGAAGAGAAAACAAAGACCATTGATTCCGTCACATCAGCACAAATGTTGCAGGGATGCACCGTCCTCAAGGGGAATCTGCTTATTAACATCCGCCGTGGGAGTAAGTAATGTTCCTCCTGTCTGAGCCTTTGATGAGGGTCCTTTAACTTTCTGTTTTCTCTTTGAGTGTATCAATACAAAAAAAACCCAAACCTGTAAGTATCCTCAAGAGGATTGTTTGCTTTTTAATGGTGCTCCTTCTGCGTTAAGGGTTTCTGCTGGAATCCTCGACATGGCGGTGTTCTCTGGCATGACTGTAGACCAGGTATTTAGCCAGTGGCAAAGCTTTCCTCCCTGTGCGTGAGATAGTGAATACCCCTGTTTAAATTCTAACACTGCTCTGCCCAACGCTCATTATTACTGTGTTGGTCATATCTGGTACGTGTCCTAACATAAATGAACTCTGGATACGATTTGTCAGAGTAGTGATTCATCAGCTGGGGAAATTCCAACAGACTCTGAGCTTTAAAAACCATTGTAAACTTGGTGGTTTGAAATATACCTCCCTATGCATGCATGCAAAGGAGTGTGTGGGGTGGAGTTCCTTGAATTTTTGTGCCTGTGCTAGATGGATTGAATTGCCTATGAATACCAGGTTTGCTCCTAATTACCAAGGGGGTTGGAAACAGTTGTATGTGAATTGTTTTAATTATGTGTTTCACATATTTAAGTAGAATCTGAACTTCTGCAGGGAGATGGTCTGAAGAACTTTTATTTAAGTTAACCCAGTCAGCTCACCCACCCTCTGGAGTAATTGATTTTATTCCTGAGTACTATACAGTAACGTAAATTGTCTAGTTTAATGCTTAGATATTATCTCAAAGAATTGAAGAGTATTCCTAATCTACACCCTCCCAACTTCTTTCAGGTGATAACTGGCCACGTGATATCCAGTCTGAACTGCTGTGCACACAGAACTTAATTTAGTTTTAGTGTTCTGCACCAGAAGCAAACACCCAGTTTCCAAGCTCCTTGCCCATTTTGGAGAATGCCCCTTACACAACTACAGTGTAACTATTATACAAGCTGTAGAAAATCTGACTGTGAGCCAGCTTCATTACATGAAGATGTTATGGCTTTACCTTTATTGTTTCAGCATTCTAGGAGTAATGGCTGCTTAAATGATATAGTTATAGCTACACTATTTTTTAAATGGCCAGTAAAAGTCCTGTGCTTTGGAGATTAGTATCCTTTCTGTTTGTTGAGAATAATAGCATAACTCTGTGGGGCTACTCTTAACCTCCCGTCTGATGCCATGCTCTTCAGTGGATCATTTCAGCCTGATCTAATGAATGAACTTCACCTCTGTCACCGAGAGTAACAGCAGTTGCAGTTTCACAGATGCCTAAATTTACAACTGCACATGAGTCTTTTCAGTCTTGCCAAAAGGTTGGCTGTTGAAAGCTCAGAATTTGGTACTGGCACTAGTATGGAATATTCATGCAAAGGAAACAGATCAGTAAGAAAGTTATAAATGGAGTTCTGATAGTGCCTTGTTTTGTGCTCCACCTGTCTGCCTGCATAGGTAAATAATGATACGTGCTGGTCCGCAACAAGATGAATCTGTATTTTGTTTGCAAAAGCAGTGAATGTAATAAATACTTATTCTGATATGCTAACCATGCATTGAATAAAATGCTGAGTTAAACTTGTATGAACTAGCATTTCCTTTTCTTTCATGTAGACAATATTGCTTCTGAGCTGGAGAATTTTATGGGTCTGATAGAAACAGTAACTGGGTATGTGAAGATTCGCCATTCCCATGCACTAGTCTCCCTCTCTTTCTTGAAGAATCTGCGATATATTTTGGGAGAGGAACAGTTGGATGGGTAAGTGTTCAAATACAACGAACTAATATTTGTAGAGGCAGCTTTGCTTCCACAGAAAGCCATGGAAAATAAGTCTTACCGTGAATACTTTGTTACCATCTATATAGTCTACACCTCCACTAATATGCAGTATTTGTCTCCTACTGAACAACCATTGTACAATCATTCATTTGATCCTCTAGCATGCAAGTAGTTGTATGAAGATTATAAAGATGTATTTATGGTAGCCCTGCTAGCTGCTTTCTCTTGTAGAGAGATTTTTTTAGGGAGATGTACATTTGTAAGCATCATTTTCTGTTCTGTTAGACATGTTCTGTTTTTTGATGCTCTACTGCATTCAGAAATAAACATCTCCAGAAGTCATTGCTCTTTTGGCATTGCGGTTTATTAGTGTTGTATCCTTAACAGAGGTCTATGGAATGTCAATTGGAAGAAAACAGGTCACTAACTGCAAGATAAGGGAGTGCGGCTGAAACTAGCTTGTGTAGCCGGAAACTGCACATAAGTGAGCCAGCCTCAAAATACTAACGTGAAACTAATTCTCCTTATCTAAAGCCAGAGAAACAAAATATGAGCCGCTAAAGTAATGTTGGCTGATAAACATTGTGAATTTGTCCTAATTGTGTAATATTCTGTGTAATATGCTTTTAATAGCGTGTCATACAATTGCTATCTAAAACACCACCTATCATCCTCACCCCTGAAGGTAGGTGCTGAAAGAGCAAAGGTAGGTTTAGCTCCTGCAAAACTTTAGTTGGAGATGCTTAGGTGGGGGGCTGATCCGTTGGGAAATTGCTGCGCTCCCTTTCTCTCCCCAAATTAAGTAACTTCCCAAGTCCAAAACGACACTCCGGAGAAGAAATGAGCCTTCGTCGCTAATGAGAGATCCAGTAAAATAAGAATTTTGGAAAATCATTTAGGAAAAGGTGGTGGGAAGGTCATGGGAAAGGTTGCATGTCTCTGATTTATCTGCCCTGACAGGATAAAGTTACAGCATAAGGGATTCTTCACAACCTCCCTCTCTTTCTCAGGCTACTCTTTGGTCAGTCTTAAATTCTTAAAATTCCACCATCTGACAGAGCAAGTTAAAGGGCAGCTCTTCATTCTGCACTTGAAAAGCACACTGTCTTTTTCAATAAGAACATTTGGCTCTTTGGAAAAACATGTTTCTAATTGCAAATCCAAGAGGCTTGTCACTTTGCCTAGAACAAGGCTCTTTCAGCTACTTATGATGTGGCATACTCAAGCAGATACTCCAATTATAAATTTGTTTTTGCCTTCTTTTAGTAAGTAAGTTCATAGTAATTATGTTTATGGAATCTCGTATGTTAGCCAGCATAACTGATAGGAAAGAAACAGCAGTGCTATGATTCAGGTTTTAATTCTGTCTGCCTGATTCCACAATGGAAAAACAAACAGTGAAACTTAGAAAAGAGGAAAATAGGGGTGCGTGGGGGAAGCAAAATTGATCCATGCTAAGGAATTATTGCAATTGCCTGCTGCTTGGGTCAGGAACGGTCTTCCTCTGTGTCTGGAAAGTACTTACACATTTGGGACACTGTCGCAATCTGAAAGATAATTTTTCAAAAACATTCCGCTTAAGGCAGACACCTGGCATGAAAATTCCAGCCCAAACAGCTAGTTGGGCAACGTTATAAGCAACTGAAAACAGGGTCTTAACTGCCCTAACTATAGCAGTCACTGCCAGCACTGCATATAATACATACAAAAAATTATATTGAAAGAACATGAAGGCTGTAAAGTGAAGCCCTTTTATTTTTGTTTCCTCGCTCTCGTGGTTGCCTGTGCAACCTTAATTTGGCCCCCTTGCGCTGAGATAAGATGCATTATGATACTGTCTTTAATTAAATGACCACAGCCTCTTTTTTTTCCCCTCCACAGGACCCCTCCCTCATTCTGTGCATGGTGCTGAGGGAAAAAAAGGCAGCTTGTTGGGTATATTAGTTGGCGGTTCCTTCATGGAGCCGGGAGCCAAGGCATTTGCTTGGTGCAGTTCACAAACTCTCCCAACATCCCTCTTTTTTGCAGTGAGAGGGAGACCCTGGTACACATCTAGGTAGAGTGCATCAGGCTACAACCCCTCTTCCAGAACCTCTTACTGAGGTTCCGGCTGCACTTTTCCGTGCACTTCCTGGCATTGGCACACCTCTCCCATGGCCCCACAAAGTCACAGGACCTCCTCTTCAACCTCCTTCTGAAGATGGCCATCCATCACACCAGAAGGAGGAAGTTGGATTGGGGGGAGGAACCTCTGCAAAAGCAGGGACTTATTTCTATTCCTTGTTCAGTCACACCTCCTAGCAGAGTTCCTCTTAGGCTAGGTCTACGCTGAATCGGCGGGTAGAAATCGATCTCTCGGGGATCGAATTATCGCGTCTCGTCGGGACGTGACAATCGATCCCCGAATCAACGCTCTTACTCCACCAGCGGAGGTGGGAGTAAGCGCCGTCAACGGGGAGCCGCGGAGGTCGATTTTGCCGCCGTCCTCACAGCGGGGTAAGTCAGCTCCAATACGTCGAATTCAGCTATGCTATTCGTGTAGCTGAATTTGCGTATCTTAAATCGACCCCCCCCCCCCCCATAGTGAAGACCTGCCCTAAGTCCACTGACTCTTCAGATGCCTTTGAGGAGCAGTGGATGCTGTTGGGGGGGGGGGGGGGGCGGTTTTTGTTCAGTGTCCCCATCTGCTCACCTGATTTTCACCTTCTGACTTCCACACCTGCCCCTGTTTTTTTTTCATTTGTTGTCCCCCACAAATACTTGTGGCCTGGGTTCACTAGCCCCTCTCCCTTGGTGAAGGGGAAGGCCGTTAGCTATGGGTGGGCTTACGCCTGCTGTCTCCTGGCACTACAGTAGTTACCTTCCAGCTTCTGCCACAAATGAAGAAAAAGTCCTACAAATGGTCCCATATACGGCACTGCCCTAATTCATTCCCTTAGCATTGTTGATCCGGTGCACTAATGAGACAGGTCCTGTGGACAAAATTGTATGTGATCATGTCATTAAAGACTGTCATACTACTTATGTCCAAGGGACTGAATTAAGGTTACACAGGCAACTGAAATTATTTCCTCACTTTTCAGAGCTTGGCTTTCCAACTTAAGTAAGATTCTTTGATCATAGTTTTTTGTACATCATTTCAAAGGTAAAAGTAAATTCTATGGGAAGCTATAACAACTCCCCCATCGTGCCTCATTAGTAGAGTTTGAACCCTGAACCTTCAGCTTGAGCTACAGAACTAACTACATAAATTGGCATAGGTTATTTCAGTGGTAGGGAATGGGCTACCCAGGGCCCTGTGCTGAGTTCAGGGGGAACCTGGTCCCTGGGGTTTTTGCTGGGAGCCCAGCCTGGTGCACTTCCGTCCAATGTCGTTTATCTTTCTTCTGTAGGGATGAGGGGGCGAGCTGTGCAATCTTCCTTTGTTGACTCTGGCCTTTCCCCCCCTAAAGCTACAATCAAGGGTGCCAATTGCGATGGTGGCTTGTGTGTTGTAGACTCTTGTCAACCTAGAAATGGACACTAAGCAGTTCATTTTTCTTAGACAGCCGAACAGCCATTAGGTAACTTTCAATCAGTGCCAGGTTATCTGAACTGGTTACGGTCATCTAGAGGTGAAAGTTGCATTTACCACTTAACATTATATTAAACTTCAAAATTAAACTGCCTGGCCCATTGCACTGCATCAAAATACATTCATGCCATAGAAGAAGAGGTGTTTCTACAAGATACTACTATTTACAGGTCATTGGTAAAGCTGTGACACAGAAAAAAATTATGGCTCCTATAGGGGTTGTTTCTCCTCCTTGTTTTTGTTTAAAGGACGTTATGAAGAAACTGATGCTTTCTCAGAGACTTCTACCAATAAGTGACCTTTCAAAAGGGAGGTAGAGAACTTGTGCAATGGGGCATGCCAGGTTGAATTTACATAGGGACTCAAGTGCTCCTCTGATTCCCCTGCTAGTTAGGGGAGAGCAAAACACCCCAAAGACGGCAATTGGGTAAAGTGGTGTCATTGAATCCAAACCCACACTTTAAATTAAACACAATAAAGCAATATCTCTCGTTTCTTTCCTTATGTATTTCCCAACAGAGACTCAGTTGTTGGTAGAGTTGCTTCTAGCCCATCTACAGTGTACAGATTTACAGCCGTGCTGCATAATGAAGGGTCTGTTGGTGCTTTCATTATAAACTCCATTTTTCTGTTTGAAAGTCCCATCAGGCAGATACTGTAGAAATAAAGGAGAATGTACCAGTATTGTTATAATATTGGTTATTCGCTGATTTCAGAAGTTTTTTTATGCCGTGGCTTGTTGGGGGAAATATTCTAAAATAATGGGAGAGTTTGATTTAAATTTGAATGGCTTGTAAACCAGTTTAAAAATGTCTTCTCTTCTGATGATGCCTTTTACACACTATTCCATAATTTATTTATTTGTTCGTGCTGCAATATTTCTATTGCGGTGGTACCTAAAACCCCTAGCCAGGGATCTGGGCCCCAGCGTGGCAGGCACTATATGGACACAGACACACACCCTCCGCGCTCGCGTCACATTAAAAGACAGTCCTCGCCTCAAAATGCTCTACAGTGTTTTTTTTTAAAAAGCAAACCAAACATATTCTAAGGATTATTCTGCTCTCCTGCTAATGTTTATAAGCAACTTTTTCTGCAAGGGATAAAGTGATTGGCCCGCTCTATGGGAGCAGCTGTGACATGACAAGATACAGTGTGAAGCTCCTCCCACCCCTCGTTCCCATCTCTCCCTCATTGGCTGTGATTAGCTGGCTAAAGAGCTTTTTGCCCATCCTAGCCTGTTGCAGTACCTTCTCCTCTGGGCTTCTCTGCTGGTCAGTTTCTGTAGCCTGGCCTTCCCTCTGCAGTCAACTCCCAGACTGCTGGGTTGTGCCTGCTGCTCACACTCGCTGCACTGGCCCTTTGTCTGCCAGTCTCTGTTCCTGTCCCGTGGAGGTCACTTCCCTTTCCTGGTCATTCTGAACTGCACATTGCCCTCTCTTAGCAATAGGCTGACCTGGGTTCTTGCCTCTCCCAGGATGAACTGTAGCTCTATCCTTTCCTTTCAGGTCATCCTAAAAAGGAAGGCGGGGGATGCCCAGTAATGATCAGTAGAATTGCTGCCGCATTTTTGTTACAGGGACCATTATACATTTCAGTGCAGATGTATGTAGCACTGTGAGAGTCCCATTGTGGCTGCAGGAGCTATATAAATATGTAAAATGTAGGGTGTTTTAAAAACTCAGCCAGTAGTTGCCCAGTTATCAGTGCGTCCTATGATTTAAGGTTGCACATAAGCTGTGTGATGACACTACCACGTGGGTGCTGCAGAGGATATGAACATCTGTTCACGTTGTTTGTCCTGCCACAAAAACTGGGCCTTGAAGGTCCACAGGCTTCTGCTCATAGGTTTAGACTGCCCTCCTTCAGGCCCCACCCTCCTCTCTTTCGGTTAGTTTCTATCTCAATAGCTGATTGGCAGAAGTTTGTTTTCCTGTTGAAAGTCTTTTATTCTTTCCATGCTGTCTTCTTTGGCATCCTGACATTTACCCCCCCCCCCCCCCCCAAGCTGTAAAGGCCAAAGTCTGATATAATTGTTACGTATAACTTGTATTTCCAGAACCCTGAGTGTGCTTTTTGCCCTCTGCAGCATCTTTTCTGTTTCTGCAATGGCTTACCCATCCTGTGATTGGACTTGTATACAGTATTCCAAATGTGGTTTCATCGGTGCCTCAGATGGTGATCAGAATAGTTCTACTAATTTATATTTGCCGTGTGTATATATACACACCCGTAGAACTTGTTTGCCTTAAACTGCTACTCAGACTTGTGCAGATGGTTTTAACATACTATCCACAGTTCGTCCCAACTCTTTTTTGACCTCTTTGCAGTAGTCTAAAGTACCAACAAGAATGCTTGACTTCATCCAGTCACTTGATTGTCTTGAAAACTTAGTCATGTCTCTTTAAAATAAGAAATGCCACATTTAGCTCTGGTATTTCAAACACAAAGTGATAGGAGGCATTCAATTAAACCTCTTGTGTTAAAACCTGTTGTAATAACCATGAAGGTGTTTTATTGTACTAGCTGCATCTAATCTGAGTCCTACTTTAGGTCTGTCTTTAAAAAAAAAAACCTCATCTGCCGTCATTTATTCCCATGACTATTGATAATGCATGTTTCATCTCATTAAAGATGTTCAGGAAGTTGCAAGCATAGTTTTTGCTCATTGACTGCAAAGAGATTATAGTGTGTGACCCATCCACAGTGTCTCAGTACACATGGTGAGATCCAAGTGCAGTTTTGCATAATGCTTGTAAAAGATGTTCTCTTGGTGAAATCTAGTTAGTCTGACTTTAACTCACACGTATGCGCCATCTTCAACTGTATTAGTCCACAAAAAGCAGGTGTACTCACTGCTCAACCCAAAGCAGTGTCAGGTGTATTTGTTTGGTTAGAAATAAAGTACGAGGTATTTGGGGACACTTGGCAGCAGGAGGAGCAGGCTGTTCTTGTTTTTGTATAGCGCTGGAAGAGCACTCAGCACTTGGCGCTAAGAAGAAAACACAAAGGAGAGAACTGCAGTCCTGTCCCGAAGAGCTTGCAGCCCCAATAAACAAACGATTCCATTCTCTTGGCTGATTCATTGGGTATTCTGAGGTGTCATTGTTGTGTAACGTGGGAGGAAACAATACTGAAGGAAAACTATAAAGGATGATGTTGATTTGCTATCAAACCCATGGTTAGTCTGTTACTTATCCTGCAGAAACTCTTATCGGTGTTGCATAATGTGTTGAGAACAAAGAAATTTGGACTCCATTGATAGGGACACACCAGTGCAAAACAGGGCTTGCACAAATCACAAGGGTGGAGTGTCTTTATATTAGGGGTTTACATCAGTGTAGTTAACATGGCTGCAGGTTTCCCTAATCTTACAATAATCATTTAGACATGCCCTTAATTCCCTCTCCAGTCCCTTCCTTTCCCAACCTCAAAATGAAAATGCTTCTGCGGAGTCTTTTCTGCCATGGATACTTGAAGTGCTCTGGTCTGTACCCATCTTGCCATTTCAGCCCAGTGTGGAATTTACACAAGTAACTTGCATCGTTATTCGTCAAAGTTAAGGTGTGCATGTAACTCTACTCGTGCACTGAGAGAATAGACCCCTCATCGTTTGTTAGAAAGTGGCTGCAGCAGTGGTCAGATTATGATGGTTCAGAGCTGTAAAGCAGTGAAGGTTTGTGCGGTGCTCACATAGTCACATAAGTGTGACTATTTATTACCAGACAGTAGTGTACAAGAGACAGAATACTTGGTAGAGCATACATGATACCTTTTATTGGACCAACAGATAAATTACAACACAGTCTTTCGAGCAAAGAAAACTCCTCATTCAGCTCATGTAACACAATTTAGTAACACAAGAAAGGATGCAGCATTCTCTACCTTTCCATCTTATCTTGATGACCTAAAGTACAGCACACGTTTTTCTGCTATACAATATGCAAGGCTGTCAAATCTCATTAGCAGTTAACGTGGAAAATACATTATAGAGATCTCTTTCAAAGGAACATGTATTGAATGTGGTATGTCAAGGAGTGGGACAGGAATAAAGTACTGTACAATTGTCAAAAGCAACAGAGGGTCCTGTGGCACCTTGTAGACTAACAGACATATTGGAGCATAAGCTTTTGTGGGTGAATACCCACTTCGTCAGACGCGTGTGGTGTACAATTGTATTTTGTATATCATCTTCCGTACAAACTACGTTGTCAAACCCACACTGGAGTAAGGGAAGCCTACAACCAGTGGCAATCTGGGAGTCCCACGTTGCAGCAGTTCCCCCGCTTAACTGTGGAAAAACTCAAGGGAAACTCACTTCCTAGGGGGAAGAAGCATTTGCTCTCCTCTTTGGAGGCAGAGAGACTGGGCAGGTGTAATCAGTTCATGTCAGTAGGAGGATATTTCATTTAAAAAAGAATTGCTCCTGTGTTCAGCTAGTTTGGACAGGAACTACCCATGAGCTGATGGTAAAACTAACTTTGCCTTTTAAAATCTCTTTGTAGGAATTATTCTTTCTATGTGCTGGACAACCAGAATCTGCAACAGCTGTGGGACTGGAACCACCACAACCTGACGATCAAAGAGGGGAAAATGTACTTTGCGTTTAATCCCAAACTGTGTGTGTCTGAGATTTACCGCATGGAGGACGTGTCGGGAACCAAGGGACGGCAGAGTAAAGGAGATATAAATCCAAGAAACAATGGGGAGAGAGCCTCTTGTAAGTCAAAGATCAGAAGGGGAATTAAATAGGAGTGAGGCCTTATACAAGCTTTAAAAATAAGGACAACCACCCCACAATCCTATTGAAGAATACAGAATGTAGAAGTTAGCGATTAAAAGACATATTGTCCATTGTAATTCAGCGGTTCCCAAACTGTAGTCCATGGTCTACTGGTGGTCTGCAGAGTTGGCTGGTCACATATGGATGACTATTTCCAGCTGCTAAATTACATTGATGAAGAAAATGCATTGTTTTCCTAATACAATTTTGACAGCGATTGCTATAGCTACGTGAACACAATTTAAAATGTCCACATTACAAAAGAGTTTGAGAATTCCATCGCTTTGCCACACCACAATATTTCACAAAGTAATCTTTTTTCCTTATTTGTGGTATAATCTGGTTTTTAAAATCTTCAATGATGGAGTTTCCACCACTTCCTTTGCAAGACAGATCCATGACATCATAAATATTAGGGGGGTAGGAGATTATCTATTTAGTTTCCTGATATTGAGGAGACTGCAGAACTTTGTGCCTATTTATTTTAGTGCAAAACAGGTTGCTTTATTTTCATACTTCTGGCTGGCCTCTGCTGGTGCGGATTGCTGCTTGTCAGTTGTTAGAAATATTCTTTAGAATAAATCTGCTGTGATTTGTTTCCGTGTCAAACAGAGAATAACTTGAGAGAAATATTTCCAGTAAGTTCTACAATATTTCAGAGTTACAATGCCTTTGTGTTTTGGGGCTGTGCTGAAGCATATTCACAAAGGGCGTGATCCAAAACCCATATAAGTCAACGGAAGACTCCCATTTGCTTTGGATGGTCTTTGGATCAGGCCTTTTGATTTACAAACAAATTTAAAATCCCATCTGTCCTTTAAGGCTTGCAAAGAAAAGAGGGCTTACAGGCCTGGCTTTGCCCCCTGACCCATACAGCTGATGACATGTTTTGTCTGTTAGGTTGTTTGTGGTGTTCTTGGAAATGAGTAAATTAAAGCATATCATGTTTATAAGTAAAACCCCCTTGTGCTGGACAGTGTTTACAAAACTAGGACACATACACTGCTGACTGTCTCTTTAGGCATGATGCATAAATGCAGATGGTGCAGATCCTTGTTGTGCAAGGAAGGAGTGTGCTTACATTCAATAGACTGAATGCTCACAGTTCTGGAGGAGTTACAGATGCACAGCCAGTCCCTACTACCGTGAAGCCAGTGCCAGCCACTGCCTGTTCCTTAAAACTATTACAAAAAGCTTTCTGACTCTCAGAAGAGAAAAAAGGAGAGAATTAACAAAAGCTAAATTGCCTTTGAAAAGATAGCAGCACCATTAGTGCCAGCGTACATGAGGGTGAAAACCTCTTTATTTTTCAGAGAGTTCTACTAAGATGTTAAAACTCACTCACAGTTGACACTGATCACACAAGTTCTCGGTCCAAGAATTACGTTTTTAAACCAGTTTTGTTTCAGGACTGGATGGCTATTCATCTCTAAGTTGCTGGCTCAAATCCGGCCCAGCCCAGTGTAGTATAGCGACTGGAAGCTGCTGTCATCAAATGGCTGTGCTGTATATGAAATGAGTTTAATTGTTCTCAGTCCAGCGCCTAATGAATAGGAATGCAAAAAACATTATTGCAGTTGTCAGGGGCTGCATGGGACATAGAAGCTGATCTTTCCTTTTACCCCAGAGTGCGCTCACTTAAACTGAGTGCTTACACTTATAAGCAGAATAGAAGACGGAAGCATGTAGTGCTAACTGTACTGGTCCTGTAGATAAACAGACTTCCGTTCCCAGAGAGAATCCTGAGCACCTTTTCCCAGCCTTCTAACCACACACTTGAAAATGTTTAATTTTATGAAACAAATTTACGTGTCTCCATGTATCCGAACATTACTGAACCCTCACTAAGTGCTTTGGAATAAATAGAACATATGTAGCAACTAGTAGGTTCCTGCAGTACGGTGGTGATGAGCGCTATCGAGACCCCTAAACTAGATAATACTGAGGCACACAATTTTAAGAAACACAGCAAAACCCAATAATAAAGTTGTGAATCGAACTCATTTTGCCATGGTTACTGACTTGTCATTTGTTTATGCTGTAGGCGAAAGCCACATTCTGAATTTTGTCTCCAACACCACCCTGAAGAACCGGATTAAGCTCACCTGGGAGCGGTATCGTCCTCCAGATTACAGAGATCTTATTAGCTTCACTGTTTACTACAAAGAAGCGTGAGTATACGTGTTCTGAGACTAATGATGTCATTCAGGAAATAACGGGCACAGTGGGTTAGGGTTTCTTTCTTGACCGTTGTGTTTATTGGCTGAATAAAGAATAAAGTGAGTCAGCAAAGTCCCTTGGGCAATTCTTATTCTGTGCAGTGTACTCACTTCGTTCTCGAGTGCCCCTTTCTTACAAGGTTTGTTTTGATACTATGTACTATACCAAAGTGCCGCTAACATAGAGGTGTTTAGGACCTGTTTTCAGGACACTTTCACATTTAAAAAATCCCAAGTGATATAAAATGCTCGCCTATTTTCTGGGTGTTTTTCTGTGTTTGTTGGAATCTCCAAATAATATATGTGCTTTTATGCCAATTAGTTCTTTCTTCTCCCAGCCATGACATTGGCTAGGCAGCAGCATGGATTGGAGAGACAGTTTGAAGTTCTGGTTTGGAGCCTCCGTATTGTAACTAATTGGGCTCTGGGTTATTTAGGTTCTCTAGGTTGGACAGGTTGCTGCAGCGTTTGCTGATGAAGTGCGGTAAGATGCAGGGGAAAACTGACTTTGTTGGGATCTGGTAGACGCTTTCTCACTTTCCTGCTCCTTCCCTCTCCTCCCCGCCACACACACATGCACACATACCAAGCCCCTTTGTATTGGAGATGGGCCTGAACTAGAGCTGATATCCGAATGTCTCCATCCCTCTGTGCCTCCAGTGTTTTGCAAAATGTTTCGATCCAAATGGTGACTTGGGCTCATTTCTCTTTTTCCTTCATATTCAAGTATTTTTCTGACCCGTGTTCCCATTTCATCTGTCACTAAGCAGCTTTCCTAAAGAGGACCTATTGCCAGGGTCCATACTGACCAGCAATTCTTGGTACACCAACCACTCATGAAGGGCCTAACCCTACCTTTTTGTAGTCCTTTCCCTACTCCATTCTATCTCTAATCTCAGGCCAGGTTTTCTCTCTGCTGTCCAGAGATGTTCTACAGTCTCTGTGGAAGTAATAGTTAGAGTGAGCAAGAAACACTTCCAACCAGAAACATCTTAAATCAGTCAGCTGCATTGAGATTCTGCTTTGAAAAGAGAGAGATGTAACAGAGACCGAGCCCGGTGAGCAGGCTGATTGCGTCAACATTCTGGAGCTAAGTTGTGAACAAATGAAGCAGGAATTCTGTTAATACCACAATATGAGTCTATAACATGGTTTGCCTTCAGTATTGACATGTCCATGCTAAATAGTCATTAAATAAAAGTAAGACCTTTGTATATAGTTGTACCAATAATACAATTTAAAATGAATCAAATGTACAAATTACAGGTCCAAACTTGGTTGTTTGCCTATGTCAAGAACTAAAGCAGCCAGTAGGCTATTGAGCTACTAGTCAAAGTGTAGCGAAATCTGGGTTCTTGTGGCTAATGTTCAATCACTGTCCGTAATTATTCTGAGTCGCATCTGTTTAATTTGAGCCCAGATAACCCGTGAATATAAAGTCAGAAACAGTTCACTGTCTGCTTTTGAAAGTAAGATAGGGCAACTGAGTCGGTGTCCTTAGAACAAGTCTTGTTTATGTTTTAAATGACACAGTAATCTACAGCTATGTAACCGAACACATTTATATTGAGTACAAGGAGTTTCCTTTTGTACCTACATGTGACTGTGATTGGTTCTTATGGTTTATCACCACTACCACAAGACAGTAACAGACTGTCCATTTTTTATTGTTTTATGGTTCGTTGTAGTTATATAAGGAGAAATAAGGACTTTTTATTATTCCATTATATGGGGAAGGGATTATTTGTTTGGCATAGTCTACCCGTTGTATAATGCTACGTACCCTTATGGAGCTCTATAAATAATAAATTAATACCCCAGCAGGTTTCTTCTCTCCAACGCTTATTGGCCTATCGCTGAAGGTCTGTTTCTGTTTCTCTCTGCTGACAACAGTTACACGTTATCTCTCCTTTGGCAGGGAGTGGTTGAATTGAAGATGTTTGTTCAGACTGATAAATTATCCAATAGTTTTCCTTTTGTGGGAAGGGAAAGTAAGCCATGAGTACCTATTTCCCTCAGATTCCTGACATCTCAGTAACTACAGAGGCTAAATCCTGTAGCTAAATCTGAACTCCCTAGTTTTATAGCAGTTGGAAATAAAAGACAAATCTAGGCTCTGGGATTCTCTTTTATTCTTTAAAAAGCAAATACATTTTTTTTATTAGTTTCATTGGACAAAAGCTGATGTGAGATTCACCCATAAAAGTTTGAGTGTTTTTAAGAGGAAGTAAAAGTACAATTGGTGCCATTTTCTTTTAATATTTCAGACCATTCAAGAATGTGACAGAGTATGATGGGCAAGATGCTTGTGGTTCTAATAGCTGGAACATGGTGGATGTTGATCTGCCCCCAAACAAAGAGAACAACCCTGGGATTTTACTGCAGGGACTGAAACCTTGGACTCAATATGCCATTTATGTCAAGGCTGTTACTCTCACAATGATGGAGAATCATCACATCCATGGAGCAAAGAGTGAAATAGTCTATATACGCACCAATGCTGCAGGTAAGGCCTGTGATGCATGGCACTGCAAAGGTATCACAGGCTGGGCTTTCACACACTCAGATGGGTCTTTAAAGCTGCACGTGTAATTTATTAGCCCTGGACTGTCGAAAAAACTAAGTGCATTGGAAAACATGAGCAACTTTTAAATGCTTGATACTCAGGAAATCCATTAGAGGGGCTCAGTGCAGTTTAAATATATTGCAGTCTCAGTTAAGGTCATTTGTAATATTCCTCCCAGAAAACATTCCAATGAGGGCAGACAAGGGTCTGTTTGTCAGCTATACGGAGAGGAACACAGGGTGTCTGTTTTTCACAGTTATGTACTTGCCTTTAAGTCATAATGCTGACCACTACAACACAACACCAGGTGAACATGTTTGATTCAGCTCCACCTTTTGACCACAAATAGCTTCCAAAATGAGTGGGACATTTAAATAGCCTGGCATCAAAGATGAACTATTAAAAAAACCAGATAGCTTGATAAGGTAATTTCTGAAACCAGGGATGGGAGAAGCTCAGGTACCCAGATACTACAGTGAGGTGTAGAGGATAAAAGCTGGCTGTTATTTTAAGTGTTGGCTGCCTTTCGAATAAACCATAATTTTGAGATCTACAAACACATTGTTTTTAAATGTTTGATTTTTGGAAGGCACTGAACATCAGGTCATCTTGTCTACCTGTTAGTCTCAGCTGTGTTCCAAATTGTTATATTTCAAATGTGTGTAATCCTGCGTGTTATAGGATTTGAAGTCTCTTTTTTGCCCTATATTTTCTAAAGCAATTGGGATTTTGCTCTTATTTTAAAGCTCTTGGTTTTCTAGTGCATGCCGTGGAGCAAGCATTGGAGACCTTAAGCTGTAGAGATCCCCAAGATGATGACGCTGCATTGGTGAAAAGGCCTCTTGCACTACTGATAAGGAGCCTCTTTCACCATTTGTCCACTGAAATGTGTGAAGGCGAGAGAGAGAAATTTGAGAGATTGATATGTTTTTCAACCTTGAATTCAACAAGTCTCTCTGGCAATGTTGAGTGAGGCAACTCAACTTTTTGTTTGCTCAAATTCAGGAGAAAACCCACCCTATATATTTTGAGTTTTTTTCAATATATTCTACACAAATGCTAGCTGAGAACAGCCACCATTATTCATATAGCATAATAGCAAACATACAAGATGTGTCTATTTTCAGGGTGTGAATCAAACAAGGAGAGAATTAAGTAAAATAATTCAAAATTTTGATCAGTGGGATTTGCCTGTCCAAGACCGTATAAACTCTGTAAAATATTTAGAGGTAGAAAGTCCAGTTAGAACCTCAATCTCATCAGACCTCTCAAGAAATGTCTGTGTATGTTTTTGGGTATTATTTCGTACGGAAATTCATCACGCAAGGTTTGTTGCTGTGGTTTGTTTACTCCACACCCCTACATTTCTCTCGCAGCATAATGCCCTTCGTAATTTCCCAGATTGGCATTCTAAATTTTCTTTGCATAAACAATTGCTTTTATTTAGAAAGCAGCAACTAAAAAATACAGGACAGTGCTAGTCATAAATTGAAACTTTCTGGGTTACGTGAAGTAAGGAAATCAGAATGTCATTAAAAAGTCTACCAGAGCATGGTTACATACTTCAGGCCAAGTTCTATGGTCATTATTCAAGCAATATTCCCTTTGGAAATTAATAGGAGCTTTGTTGGTTTTTAAGGATTGTAAAACTTGGCCCTTAGACATTAAGGAAAGTTGTTGAGTACATCAGATTACTGTTGTAGGGTGGTGGCTTTTAAAACATTCACATCTGGTAGCCAAGGGGAGTCGGCAGCATTCTTCGTTCCCTTGAGGTGGGACGAGCAGTTAATTGAGGAATTGTTTCTCAGCTTTTTATATTTCTATGTGTTGTGTGTAAAAATGCCTATTTTTTTCCCCCCTGTTCCTTTTCCACTCCTAGTGCCATCTATCCCACTGGATGTTATTTCAGCATCGAATGCCTCTTCTCAGCTAATAGTGAAATGGAATCCACCCTCTCTCCCCAATGGCAACCTGTCCTACTATATTGTACGGTGGCAGCAGCAGCCTCAGGACAGTTATCTTTACCGACATAACTACTGCTCCAAAGGTAAGGGAGCTGAAAGCAGTTGTGTTAAAATGCCTGAGATTCATACCTGTCAGTCCTCATTATTCACATGACCAGCAAATGCAGCTGCAGCTCGCTCTTCTCTGATGTTTCTGTGAATAACAGCCAGTATGGGGGAAGGGCGAACATGGATTGTTAATGCACCCGCTGGCGGTTAGGGAAAAAACCTCAACATCTGGTCTTTTCTTTTAAAGATAAAGTCCCAATTCGGAGATATGCTGATGGGACCATTGATACAGAAGAAGCTACCGAACCCACCAAGCCAGAAGGGAGTGGGGGAGAAAAAGGACCTTGCTGTGCTTGCCCCAAGACAGAGGCAGAGAAGCAAGCTGAGAAGGAGGAGGCAGAGTACCGGAAAGTCTTTGAGAACTTCCTGCATAACTCCATCTTTGTGCCCAGGTAATAGAAGCTGGATCTTCGCTGTGTTGATAGGTGGGGACTAGCGGTGATATTTCCTGGGGCCCTTGGTATATACACATGAAAACATTTTTTAATCGAACCGTAAGCACATAAACACTGCCTCATGTAAGGAGAGAGGTGATCTACAGTCTTTCTATTTCATAGCTTCTTTTCTTCACCGATTCTTAGCTCTCTCTCTCCCTATTTTAACTAATCATAATGGTCCTTACCTACATTGTTCAAGGACCTTCTTTGTGGTTGCTCCTTTGTGGAATCAAAGGTCATGTAACAGTTCTTCACCTGTAAGGGTTTCAAGGATGATCAACCCGCAGCAGAGAACTGACTTCAAACATTTTTTTTTTCTCTAAATGGTCTTTTAAATGCATAGGTAACTCATCTTGAAGATGTATCTGGTTTGGAAATTAAAGGAATATTGGGGGCCTTGCAGAATTTGAAATGCTTGTCCTTTCTAATTTATGTCTCTGCTCTAATTAAGGAGTGTGTCTTGGTTTCCTGGGCTTTGACTGTAACCAAGAATTAAATGTACACACTCTTTCGTGATAAAGGGTGCTGCTTACATGTTAAGTAGAAACATATCCATTAAGCTCCATTTTATATGGCATCATGGAGCAGGTATTATTGAATTCATCAGTGGTTGTGATGCTTGAGTTTCTAAATTACCTCTTTTGTAAGCTGTTTTTACTTAAGATAATTGGATCACAAGGCCAGCATACTGTGTGTAGCTGTGACACTACTATGTAAGCAATCAGTTTTTCAGCTTTGATCGTGCATGTAGTCTCATTTTCTCTCTTGGCTGGAGAGGCGTAGGTGGAGTTGGCATTAAATGGGGCTTGGGAAAGTGTTCAGGTGTGGTCTTCATGAAAAAAACAGTACTGAGTGATAAGTCTGAGAACAGAGAAATTTTCTTTAACTTGTAAAGATCTTATTTAAGATACTCTTAGACTGTGTAAGGCAGTGACACTCAGACCTGAGTGTCAGGAGCCAAATTACCAATCAGCATTACTCAAAAGAGCCACAGTAATGTGAATTCATTGTTTAATTTGGCTCTCTCTATATAATATTCTCACAGCAAAATGACTGACCAACTAGTCTACAGTTGGTTAATAACATAGTAAAAGCATCCTGATTGGTTAATAACTTAGATTGGTTAATAATTAAATCACACAGTGTTTTAATATCATGTGCTGCAAAGAGCCACAGGAGACACATTAAGGAGCCTCGGTTTGAGTATCACTGATGTAAGGACTTCAGGGCAGGGACCATGTTTACCTGGGGGTTGTACAGCAGCTATTGCAGTGCGTCACTGACCTTGATTGAGACCTCTGTGCACTACCCCAGTACAAATAATAAATAATATTGCTTCTTGGTGGAAGTGTCTAGTTGTTGTCCTGAACTGTTGTTGATTTACTCCAATTTTGTGTGCACTGCTGATAAGTTAGCAGACCAGATCCTGAAATAACCAGTCGTTGTGTTAATCCTGAGCAACGCCTTATGATGTAAACGAATTCGGACTTCGGCCCACTGCACGACAGGTTTGGAAACCACACGCCCGTTATAAATTGCCTGAAGTGACATGATATTAGTTTTGTGGAGGAAAAGTATTTTTCCATTTAACCAAAGCTTTCAGGCATTTGAAACATGACATTCATTTTGTCTGATGGTAAATTTTCTTGGACTAATTTTAAAAAAAGAGAAAAGTAAACCTTGAACAGAGAGGCAGGAACAAATTACTAGCAATCTTTTACATGGTGTAGATTTACACTGTTTTAAAACTTAAATGGGAGCAATTCATAAAGAACGCCGTGAATGTTTTACAGTTTTCCCCCTACTCAGCTTGCTTTCATAATGGGTATATTTTTCTTTTCAGTGATTTAACAGCAGGATCAGATAAGATATAAGACTTGTAAATAGCTGAGTTAGTTAAGTGACTTTTAAGAAGTCTGAATGTCAGGGAAATGTGAGATAGATTATGACCTGGTGAGATTTCTCCATAGGACAAATCTGAGCAACTTCTTACTTGCAGATGTCTATTTTTTTTTCTTTTCTTTTCCCTGAGGGGGAAGTTAATTCATGTGTCAACACAAGCCTCATTAGAAGTGTATTATGTTTCCAGCTTTCTACCTGGGTCTTGCCTGTCTTTGGGATGTTATGAAAGAAGCACAGCATGTAAATAAAAGGATCTGACCGTGCGGTTTTCAGGCTGCTTAAAAACCAATACATCTGTGTCGTTACATCATCCTGCCCTGGCCTGTTTGTGATTTCTAAAGGGCCCGGCGTACAGCATTGCAGCAGGAAGGGTAGGGCCGAGACAAGATAATTTTTATTGCTCTTGGAGCTGCGTTTACAGCACTGCAAGAGCAAGTAGCTTTCCTTTTGTTTTCTAGTGGTAACCGAGTAACACTCAGCATCTGAGAAGCTGTAACTTTACAATTCGCACATAGTCAGAGACCTGGTCTACACTTAAAAAATTAAATTAACATAGCTACAATGCCCTGGGCTGTGAAAGATTTCACACCTTTAGCACCGTAGGTAGGTCACCATAATCCCTGTGTAGATATGGCGAAGTTGACAGAAGAATTCTTCCATTGACCTAAGGAACAGAGGGTCCTGTGGCACCCTTAAGACTAACAGAAGTATTGGGAGCTTAAGCATCTGAAGAAGTGAGGTTCTTACTCACGAAAGCTTATGCTCCCACTACTTCTGTTGCTTTTTACAGATTCAGACTAACACGGCTACCCCTCTGATACTTGACTCCATTGACCTAGCTACCTACCGCTTCTTGGAGAAGTGGATGACCTACATCAGTGGAAAAACCCCTTCCATCGATTTAGGACGTGCCTATGGTATGGCACTACAGTGGCAGAGCTGTAGCATCATTGTGCTGCTATAATGACAGTAGTGTAGACACACCCGAAGAAGGTACAGTAATTAGATTTTGCACTGAAATATCCATTTCTTTTAAAGATCTCCTTTTTCTTTTCAGTGATTTTATTTTCTCATTTTTTGTTATCCCCTCCTCCCTATGTCAGAACATAGATGGATTTACTTGACTTTTCCCCCAAGACCTTCCTTTATTTTTGGCTGTCTAGTTTCTTGGGTACTAATTTTTTCCTCATTTGGGTGTTCCAGCAAAGTTGGCAGCTTCTTGACAGAAAGTCATTGATGTCAGATCCCTCAGTATTTTAGTTGTTTGCCTTGTGGTTAATATGTGGGTCTCTCTCTTTCCCTAACGTGACTGTATTTTTTCGCCCGCGCGTTCTGTGTTTTTATTCTCTTTTTCAAAGTAAATGTTAGGACCCTGCTTTAAATTTTTCAGAGACTGTCAAAGAGAGAATCTTAACACATCCTGTAAACGTGGTGGTAGGTAAGGTCACTCCTTCTGGTTGTTTGGTTGTCAGGCTGTGTTCTTGCATCAACATATGACTTTGTAGTTGATTTTTATTTCCAATCTCATTGCTTTTTGTCACAAGCGCAAATGTTCTCTAATTCAAGAGCGGGCATCCTTGTTCTTTTATGCTGGTCCAAAGGTTTATTCTCTGCAGTGAAATTAGGGGATGAACGATGACTCTACCAGAGCACAGCAAACAGGCCTAGTGACTTCTCCAGTGATACTTGTTGTCAAAGAGACGGTGTGTCTGCATTTGTTCGCTATGAAATTCTCCCATTTCATGCTGTAGACTTACTAAGAACTTGTCTCTACCAACACTTCATTCACAGCAAGCTGGGATGTAAATCTACCCTGCGCCAACCTGCCATGCATTACGTCACCATGTGGCACCTGCTGCCACCTCGCACTAAGAGTTACCTGTTGTGCTGTGATTTACTCAGCTTTGAAATGGGAGTAGGTCAGAGCACACTAGGGAATTTCTAGAGCGCGGCAGCAGTAGTGTCCATACAGCAATTTAGCACATGGCAGGCTAGTGCGAGGTAAATTTGCCCCCCAGTTTGCATTTGGTCTTATAGACAAGCCCTGAGTTGAGTTAATCACATGGGGTGTGTTGCTTGATAACACAGGTAGTCCTTTCCTTGTCTTCATATTTATTAGTTGATACTTGTGCTGCGGTTTGCCTGCCTTGTGAGAGTCACATATATGCAACCTGAGATACATTAGGATTTGGGAGAATCTAAGGCCATGTGTACACTAGTACTTTTGTCGCTCAGGGGTGTGAAAAGAACACTTGCCGAGCGCCATAAGTTTTGCTGGCATAAGGGCTCGTTTGAGCTGGTTTTATCATGTTGATGCGAGAGCTCTCTCCCGCCAGCATAACGCGGTTACACGAGTGCTCTTCTAGACGCGTAGCTTTTCCGTTGTAAGCTTGGCCTTAGTGAAATCCTCTGCCAATAGGTTTCAAAACCAAATGTGCCCACAGTTGTTTGGCACGCAGCTCTGATGAACCCTTTGATATGGCTCAATGTTCTAAGACTATTTATTTCATAGTGAGCTATTTCTCTGATCTAATATGTTTCCTAATTGACGGGGCACAGTTTCCGTTCTTAATGCCCACTCCTTGATTGGGAATGTGTTGAAATCATTGCCTCACTGTAGTAATTTGATATAGACCCAGCACTGGCCTAGTAATAGACGATCATTGTGTAAGTGGTATAATGTGAGGTGTGGTACAATGAAGGAAATATTTCTGGTGTAGATTCTTCCCTGATTTCTCTCCCTGCCACCTCTTTCAGTGTTCTGTTAATTCAAATCTAAATCAAGAACACTTGATGGATTAAGATTGGAGCATTTGGAAACGGTCATCCTGTTTACGTGGTCTGCGTTCCTGTGTAGAACAAAGACCCAAATCTCAAACTGAAGAACACGCAACACCTCTGATGTGTAACAGTGATGTGTGGTAGCTAGATTCATTTTATCATGTACACCGTGTCCCCATGTTGACAACTATACTGACAAAAAAGGGCCTGTCTGCACTGCCAATTCTAAAACATGAAACAACAGAAACTGCAGGATCATTGCAGTAGATCACTCGTTTTTTAATTCAATACATAGATTACTACAAATGTTCGTTTTATTTCCATAGTTCCATAGGTGCACATGCAACTTTACAGACAAAATTAAAAAGCTCCTTTTTCTGAGGCACGTACTTACTATTTTCTATAGCTTTTAGATGTCCTCTGTTGTGCTAATACAATGCTCATGTTCCTTTGCCCACCACTTCCCTTACAAAATGAAGAAGCTGTTAACAGACTTCTCTCAAAAGCCAAACATGTCCAGTGACTGACTGACTGCTAGTAAAACACAGAACAATGCAAGAAAATCAAGCCACTAGTGTACACTGGTTAACTTTAGCTCTCATTCTGTGTTGAGAATCTCCTTGGGCTGCTGATTTGCAAAGCTGCTTAGTGCCTCATTTCAGTACACACCTGCCTAGATGGTGCTGATTTTTCTCAAATCATAAGGTTGGTCAGTTAGAGACTTCGTTACAGATAGGTTTGAGAAATGGTGGGGAAATGACGTCCATAAGGGCACAGCTGTTATCTTCCACAGTTTTTAGTTTATCCCTGGTTTGCCTCCTCAACACCATAAATTAAGCAGCCTTAAATTGCTTTCATCGTAACCAGAAAATTAAAAACTGGAACCTTGGAGCTGTACAATTCATATCCTTTCAGATTTTTGTGGGGGGGAGCTTTTAAACGTGTACCATCTGATTTTATTTTATTTCAGCATCACCATCATTAAATATGGATCCGGTTTGCTCATGTAACAACCTTGGGCACATTTTTGCCATTCAAAACATTGACCTCAGTGGGGCTCGCACAGTGGAAGATTGTACATGTTTATCTTGGGTTAGAACTGGAGCCTCAGATAGCTTGGGTCTGTTTCCAAAGCAGTCAGAAATGGAATGTGCTGAACATATAGTAGATTCAGATAAAGAATGAAGTCCATCTAGTGGCTTCCTTATTCTTTCATTTGTATAGTCTGTCTCTCTGTAAGCTGATTAGATACATATTTTCTGACTTAAATTTTTCTCTTGCCTTCCCTGACGGTCAGTTGAGAAGTTTAATACATTAAAACGACCTGTTTCCACATATTGCCCTTTGTTCTCTGCAGACCGGACCGGAAGCGCAGGGATGTGTTCCGAATCGCAAACACCACTGTTGCCAGTAGGAACAAGAACACAACGGTGCCAGATCACTTCGCCAATGTGTCTGATGTGGAGGAGAGCGAGATGGAATATCCATTCTATGAGAGCAAAGTGGAGGGCCGGGAGAGGACGCTCATCTCGCACCTCCAGCCTTTTACTCTTTACCGTATTGATATTCACAGCTGCAACCATGAAGCAGACACACTTGGGTGCAGTGCTTCCAACTTTGTCTTTGCAAGAACCATGCCTGCAGGTACGATCTCCAGTGTTTCAAGCTCTACATTTCATTTTCTGGGCGGTAACATGTATCTTAGGGTACATCTATACTTACCTCAGGGTTCGGCGGTAAGCAGTCGATCTTCTGGGATCGATTTATCACGTCTTGTCTAGACGCGATAAATCAATCCTGGAAGTGCTCGCCATCGACGCCCGTACTCCTGCTCCGCGAGAGGAGTACACGGAGTCGACAGGGGAGCCTGTCCGCCGTGTGTGGACCCACGGTAAGTACCTTGTAGTTCGAACTAAGGTACTTCGACTTCAGCAACGTTATTCACGTAGCTGAAGTTGCGTATCTTAGTTCGAACTGGGGGGTTAGTGTGGACCAGCCCTTAGATACACACAGGGAGAGACAGCTTTGAAAACCAAATATAAAATAATAGGGTTTTTAAGGGTTTTATTTTTTTTGGTGCAAAAATAAACATATTTTTAAATGTGAGAGTTATGTAAAATGTTATCTTACTGGATCGACACCTTCTATTAGTCCATAAACTCCAAGGTCCAGCCTATGGCACTGCTCACTGCTGCAGAGGAAATCAAATAATCCCTATTGTCTGCCCAGATAACAGCAAATCTGTTGACAGGTGCAGGGAGGGAGTGGAAATGGTTTCCTGAGCCCCTCGGACACCCTGATGCAGGAGGATTGAGTATACCTTTCCTGACATGCTGTAGTCCATGGATATTTGTTTGCAGTTTCTAATCAGTTCATTTTGGCCTGGTCACAGATGTTTGAGTTTTACTTGTGTGAGTGTTTGCCATGAAAACAAAGTGTTTCCTCTGCCACGGAATGCTAGTGCGCTCCTCCAGTCTGGGACTGGAAACAATATTGTGTCACTTTTCATGACCAATCACAAACAACTAGCCTATCTCAAATATGAAATACTGGGTACTCTCACAACTGTTTGCAATCACTGTAGTAAGGCTTGAGCTTATACAGATCGCTCATCTACTGAGAAGAAAAGACCTTATTTCAGTATAAACCCATATGCAGTCATAACTCCAGCAGATGTCTGGTTTCTTTTTGATGCAAAATGGTAGTGGTTTTGCTTTCTGGAAGGAAATGCTGAAGATAATCCAGAGCCAACCATTGTACAATGCAAAGGTATTGTTTATTTCAAGTAAGTAGGGAAATCCAGGAGCTCAGGGGAAAGGAAACAAACATTCCCAAATTCTTAGCCTGTGAATTCTCAGAATTGAGGACCTTTGTGATCGTGTGGGCTTTTGAACCTAATGCATATATTGCTTGACTGGACCAGTATTCATAGTCCCCAGGCAGCCTGCTGAATAATTTCCAAAACCAAAAGCACTGGGGATAAGGCAAAGAGCACTGATGTCTCTCCATCATAAGCTGTGACTGCACACACTGCAGATACTGTCCCTACACTGACAATCCAGACGCTGTGACAATGGAGCCCGTTTTGACCTCCGTGCAGACCCCAACCTGTGTCTGTTTTTCTGACAAGCCTCTGTCTTTGCATCCTGTGACGTGGACACTATACTGCAAGTAGCTCTGCAGAGATGCAACACCTACTGCTGCTACTTTGGGCCTTCTACAGCCATCAGATCAGAATGACTTTCACTCACTACTGTGGAGGTCTGAAGAAAGAACCAGTCACTAATATACTAAGTTCTTCAGCCTGTACTTTGTATTAGATCACTTACTTATTGGGTCCTGATGTTTTTAGGCCTATGCACTGCATCAGCTGTAACAGTACTGTTCAGGCAATACTAATCTCTCCAACAAGCCTTCAAGTGCTTACTCCTTGCTCTCTGGGGATTTGAACAATATTTATTGTGCTGTTCTGGCGCCTCTGGAGTAGTTAGGAATTTTGTTTTTTGATCTCTTCACCTAGCTTGGCCCAGGAGTTGTCTCAGATTCAGACAGGCTGCAATGCTGTTTGCGTTACATCAACTCTTGTAATTATTTTGTAGAAGGAGCAGATAACATTCCAGGAACAGTAACGTGGGAAGGCAAAGAAGATAATGCCATCTATCTGAAGTGGTCAGAACCTGTAAGCCCTAATGGATTGATACTGATGTATGAAATCAAATATGGGCAGCATGGAGAGGTGAGGATTGATCAAAGACATGTTTGTTTGAGGGAGGAGGGGTTCTGTTGGAACTAATCTCATGTGAGCTGAGGGGTGAAAACATTGTCCTTCCTACCTGTGGTCCGGTCAACTCCGACAAGCTATAGAGGGTCAGACTGAGTCAATACTTGGATGGAAGTCCCATTGAGATACCCTGGTGTGAATACAGTAGTCTTTTTTTTGTTTTCTGGATTGGTATTTTTTGAATGGCTTAAATATGGTATAAGAGTCTCAGCGACTTAAAGCTGAGGTCCTGGGAACGTGCGGTTTTTGAAGCTCATGTGCTACGTTTCACAAGACTCAGAGCATTACCTTCCAGTGCCCATGCTAAATTCATCTCCTACGTTATTAAGCATTGGTGTGCATTATTTAAAAAAAAAATTACTTGATTTCATTCTGGATGAGCTCACATTTTCTAGGTGGGAGGGTGATTTTTTGTTTGTGTAAAGTTTGTAGAGTGCTTTGGGATCCATGTGCCTAGGAGATGCTTTATTAATGAGATCACTCATTTTAAAGAAAATAAAAAGGAACTTTAGGATTTAATACTTAAAATACAACTAAATTTTGTATTCCTCCCAAGCTTTCCCAAATTTCCCCCTTTTTAGTTCTCCCGTTAAGCTGAATACTTTTTAAAGAAATAAAGGTGCTTTGCTTTTTAAGGTAGACTTTGATATAGTTATGAACAGATTTTAATACTAAATAGTACAGATACAGAACAGTGGTCAGTATTGATGGTATTCTCTTTAAGGAGGAATAGGGAGAACTGCAAATACTAATGTAACTATTTGCTAAAGCAAAATAAGCAAATTTGTAAGGGCAGTTGTATAGCAACAAGTTTTCCCTTTATTTTAATAGTGCTGTTAGCAGCAGCGTTCAAGGATTTGTAGATATTGAGTCTTGCAATATACCTCTGAGACAATTTCTAAGTATTATGCCAAATTTACAGGTGGGTGAAGATTTAAGTGACTTGTCCAGCAGCTGTGGCGGTACTTGAAATAGAAACAAGGAATCCCGACTCTCAGTCTCTATTTCTAGCCAATATGTTACAATCCTTCCCTTGTTTTACTTGCTTTTACCATTGTTGGATTCCAAATATCCTTAAATTGCACAAAGGGAGAACTGTTCTGATTTTAGTTGAAGAAACAAGTTTAAATCATGAATGCGATGCAAAGCCCAGCAAAAACTGTGACCTTACTGAGTTCCTGACAATTACAAGTATAAAAATATTTACATGTAGTACAAGCCGTTCTTCTTCTTTCAGGAGAAACGGGAATGTGTTTCTAGACAGGAATACAGGAAGTTTGGAGGAGCCAAACTAACTCATCTAAACCCTGGAAACTATTCTGCCAGAGTTCAGGCCACCTCTCTAGCTGGAAATGGATCATGGACTGAACCAGTGTCTTTCTATGTACAACCCAAACGTAAGAGGAATTTTATAGGTTGCGTCAAACTATCTGTGGTTACTAGCTTATTTCCTGAGTTATCTCACTTACTCCTGTTGTTTGCATGCATGATTGGGACTTTGATCATCCTTCCTAAGTTCTCTATATACTTCCTCAGTTGTGCATGCTTCTTTGGGAGCTGTTCTGCATTCTCTTAATTGAAAAGTGCATATGAATGAACAGTACCTTCTGAGGCTAGGTCCTATTCTGTTTTGCATGTGTATACACATGTATAGGTTAGTGTGTCTACACATTAATAATAGTAAATGTTGTCCCTGTGGTATACTAATCTTGGGTGAAAATGTACTGCTAGGAATAACCATACAGCAGTATTATGAATTGGAATCTGGAACCCATCTGGCAATATGGAATACCTATCGTATGCATTAATGTGATACAAGAAGCCAAGTTGATTTGCATGGAGCTTCGTTACAATTTCATTTTTAGTTGTTGTTTTTCCTACTATGGAACTCAAGTGGCACTTTGACAGAAGATCAACATGTTGACGCAAGAGGGGGTAGTGATATTGGAAATGAAGCAATTGTTTTACACAGAAACAAATTGGTAAACAAGTTCCACCCAGTGCTTTTATGGCTACCATAGGCATCTCGTCTTTTTCTTCTACATCTGCACATCTTATTTTTGTTTCTGCTTATTTGCAAAGCAGATACATTTATTACCCTCAATATATCCAGGCAAAATACCTGTGTCCTCTTCTCCCATTTGTAATAAAACAAATTTTGTTAGAATTTTGAGTTGAAATTGGAGCAACAAAATATTTGTGTGCATGCTGTCTTTATATATAGATGTGTATATATAGATTTAAAAGGATAAGCATGCATTAATCATTTAAAGAAGAACATCAGACCATAAACATACCTAGTCAAACCAAAACTCAGTTAAAGAGAACGCTGCTCTTTTACAATATTAATGCTGTCCTCTTTCTCAGATTTCTGATTCTCTGGTCATTTATTGTTAGGGAGTCTTCCTGAAGAAATTTCTACACTTCAGACAGAAAACTGAATTTTCTCATTTTGCAGTATGGCAATACCTTGTGTAGGCTGAAAACTCTCGTGGTGGTAGAAATTCCATAGCAACGTAAGAAATTTGTTTTCTTGTCTATTTCAGCGGCAGACTATGGGAATTTCCTGCACTTGATAATTGTGCTCCCCATTGCAGTGCTGCTGATCATTGGAGGTTTGGTAATAATGCTGTACGTCTTTAACAAAAAGAGGTGAGATCTTGCATACACTCGTGAGGGAGACTAAACTGGGAGGAAATGTTCATTTTGAACTCAATGCCCAAAGGGGAAGTTTGAATTTGAAACCAAAGCAGTGTTTGGAGGACCATACAGGATAGACAAAAGCAGATTTTTCTCTTATTGGGAGATGATGTTTCGAGTTACTAATGAGCATCTGTCTGTTTAGGGAGTTATGGAGAGGTGTTTCATTACCATGCTGAGCTTGAGAGGAGGGAAAGGGGGGGAGGGGATGGTCTTTTGGGGATGTATTTCCATTGGGACAATGATAGCAAAAATAGAACCTTATAGACCAGAGGTTTAGCCAACAATTTGAATCACTTTTGAAACCACAAAACCTTATTCGCTGGACAGATTGTAGTCAATCCAAGTGAACATGGTATTTCGCATCTCGGTAGCCTCTTCACAATTGCTGAATGTTTTTTAATGAAGAAAAGGAAAATTTAGTATTTGCACCAACGTTTAAATAAGCTTTGGCTGTTTTTTGCATGTAGAGATTTACGTTAATCCCTTCTCCCACCTCAGATATAGAGGCAGTCCTCGGACTTACGACACAATTGGTTCCTGAAAATTGCGTCGTAAGTCGTAACTCGGAACCGCAATCCACTCTATTGCGGGACCGAACGTCATAAAGTCGAAACCAATTGCCGTAAGTCGAATCAGCGTGTCCATTCAGAAACGTCGTAAGTGCCGTTCGTCATAAATCGAACGTCGTAAAGTCAAGGACTGCTTGTATTTACTGAAAATGCTTACATTCACTTTACACATGGCATTTACCAAATCTCTATCTGTACCAGAGCGATAGTTTTTAGTGGCACTGTTTATTCTGGCATTATAGGTTTGCTAATTGACACCCCTCTCTTACCCAACCTTTATCTTATACAAACCCTGCCAGCTCATCCCAAGCCTGCTCCAGCCCAGGGAATGAAATGTTTGGTCACGTTTGCAGAGCCTTGATGATAGTTTATTAATCTGCCAGAACTGGACCATAAAATAGGTTGCATGTAGCATGTTTCCTAAAATCAAGACTATCCCAAACCCACCTAATCTCCTGCAGGTTGGGAAGCATGGAATCCCACGACTGATCCTGAGCACAGATCTCCTGCATGGCACAACATCATATAATCAGTCCTGGGGGAAGAGCTTTTGGATACTTTTCTAAAAAAATCTGCTCTAGGAATCATTTTGGGGAAGTTGAATGGCCTGTGTTATATAGGGGGGTCGGACTAGATCACAGTGGTTCCTTCTGGCCTTGGAATCTGTGTTTACATTCAGCCATAAAAAGAAACGTGAGAACCTAGTGCATTATAATGTTTCATATTCATTCTTCTCTGGTGCAGATATGGTGTAAAGAGGACTGGAACGGAACTGGGGAAGGGGGGCGGGGAGGAGAGGGGTCTCCCATGAAGACTGTTCAGGCATTTTCTCAGTTGGTGTGGCTCGTATTGGTATATGCAGGTAGAACAACAAAGTCAGTTCCTCTCTCATCTTGTCCGAAAACCCCTCCACGTGCCACATGTAAGAAGCAACAGGACAGGTGGTGGAGCAAATAGTGGAAAAGCCCAGGAAGAGGAGGATTGGAAATGCTAGTTGTATTTTTTTTCATCCTTAAAAACACATCTTATGTTTTAACAGGAACAGTGACCGACTAGGCAATGGAGTGCTTTATGCTTCTGTGAACCCTGAGTACTTCAGTGCTTCTGATGGTAAGTGTGGCCTTGAGCTTCTGATGCTTTTACTTTAATATATTCTGTTGTGTGAGATCAGGTCAAGCCCCATTTTGAAAGATGCAGAGATTTAATAGGACACAGTCAACCTAAAACTCAGCTTGCTTTACCTATATTACTCACATATCAATAGTCTGTCAGTGGAAATGTATAATGCCACCACGGTTAATAAACTGAAAAAATATTTTTAAAAAGTCTTCTGTCTTCTTGCAATTTGCACAGTCAGTCAAACTAGATAGAGCAGTTTCACTTTTGGATTCTCATCCACTCGTCTAGTGTTACTGTTGTTTTAACTGAAATGAAAAATAATTCTTGAAAATCTCTTTGATAGTGGGCTGTATAAGCTTCTGACGTTTTAAACCAAACCTAAATACTAAAGCTAGTGTTATTACTCCTTTATTAAACTACGGGCCCTTCTAATTTGTAGAACAATAAGACAGTCAAAAGATGTTTCACATTTGAAGATGCAGGCACACCAGTGCTGTGAGCCATCAGACACTTCACGGGTGGAAATTGAATGTGGAAACAAGTACATATGTTTAACATCATCTAAATCCCTTTGTGTTCCTATCCTGTAATATAAAGGAGGAGGGTTGTTCTCTAGCTGATGAAACAATTCTTTAGTGCTAGTTTCAACTTGATTTTATATACTTGTAACTGTTCTTAAATTCTCATCTCAAAATATAGCGAGATATTTGTATTCTGGTAGCCCCTAAAAACCCCAACTGAGATCGGGACCCCATTGTGCTAAGCACTGTGCCATCACACAGTGAGATATAGCCCTTGCCCCAAAGTCAGATACTGTATTGGGCTTTTAGGGCCCCCTCTGTCCCTTTTGTCGTGTATATGGCCTGCCGTTAGGGGGCTGAGGACCTCATCTTTTAAATATAGGGAGAGGCTAGAAGAAGGGGCATCATAGTGACTGCCCTTCCTGACTTTAAAATAAATAAATTGAGAAGTCCTGCTTCGGATTTAAGCTCCATTTGCTTCAAGTGAAATATTTGCAGCTGTAAGTAGAGCAACCCCTCCCCCCTTCAGCTCCCCCCATAAGAAACCCCATCAAGATTTTCATAGAACTTGAGGGAGCCAATTTAAAAAAAAAAAATAAAAAAATTCTGTAGCTCTAGGCCAGGGATCGGCAACCTTTGGCACGCGGCCTGCCAGGGAAAGCCCCCTGGTGGGCGAGGCCGGTTTGTTTACCTGCCGCATCCACAGGTTCCGCCGATCGTGGCTCCCACTGGCCGCGGGTCGCTGTTTCAGGCCAGTGGGGGTTGCAGGAAGCGGCGCAGGCCGAGGGATGTGCTTTACAACTCATGTTTTGTATACTGTGTTTGCACATAGTTGTTCCCGAGTCATTTTCCATTATGCAAACACCATAGTTATGCTTCCTTTTTTCCACCACAGTCGTCATCCTTTAAGATTTGTGTATGCTTTAGGCTGGTAACAATCAAGTAATCACAAGCCTAGATAGAACTGAAACTGGCCATGAAGTTGACGGCCTCTGCTAAAGGTCATCTCAGGTGAGCTAGCTTGATAGTCATGATGGCAACACAAAGCACTGACATTGTTTGGGATTGTAGCCTGTTACTTTGACTGCTAAGGCTGGGGTTTCTGCAGAGAGGGAAGAAAAAAATCTTGAGTCTTTAGGTGCTATGTAAAAACCTAAGGTAGGTAAACTGTCTGGGAAAGAACATGGAAACAATTGCATATATAGCTTGATACTTACATCCTGGTGCTGTGTGCGTTTTGCTACTCATAATTCATGGTCGGGGTTTTTTATCTTGAAGCCACAAGTCTTCTCCCCATTTGCACAACTTTGTGTGGAATATCATTGGCTGTTCTCTCTCGCTCTAGTATACGTTCCGGATGAGTGGGAAGTGCCCCGGGAGAAGATCACCATGTGCCGGGAGCTTGGGCAGGGCTCCTTTGGAATGGTTTACGAGGGAATAGCTAAGGGAGTGGTGAAGGACGAGCCAGAAACTAGAGTGGCCATCAAAACTGTCAATGAGTCTGCAAGCATGCGTGAACGGATAGAGTTCTTAAACGAGGCCTCAGTCATGAAGGAGTTCAATTGTCATCATGTGGTAAGTTGCTTGAAATTGAGCACAGTTTCCTTTAATGTCCCTCCAGTTACTGGCATGATGGTATCAGGTGCCAGGCTTGATTGACTCCAAGATACCAAGAGTCAAGACCTCCTAAAGCAGCATGCTAAAGGAAAGTGCTTCCTCATCACACGGCTCTCACGACGTGCGTCGTGATAATGCATTAATAGGGACGGCCACTGCCACAGAGTTGGGATCGAAATCTTTTCGAAACTCTTCCCAAGATTTGTGGGTGTTGGTTCCAGACTAGGGCCACTCCTAGTTAATAACCGGGCTTTTAATTGGTTAATAATTTCCCCATTAATAATTAGCCATATCTGCTGGGTAATCTTAACTTTTCCCTTTCAGGTGCGGCTGCTTGGAGTCGTCTCGCAAGGCCAACCAACACTGGTTATCATGGAGCTCATGACACGCGGGGATCTCAAGAGTTATCTGAGATCTCTGCGGCCGGACACAGAGGTGAGCGTGTGGGTTGGTTTTTTTTCCTCCACTTGCAAGAAAAGGTAATGAGTTCAACACACCAAACTTGCCCATGCTGTCAATCTCCTGCCTTGTTTGGAGCAACTGTCCTTGTCAGTGTTTTCTGATGTAAACCTTCCTCACGCACATTGGCCCAGTTACTGTACTGGCTTGGCACAGCTGCGGAGCCTCATTCATCTGTGATTTAGTACACAATACCTCTGGCTTTCTGATGCATAGGTTAGCAGGTTTCTGCAGACCTTTTTGTGTGTCTCATTTTTATCACATCTTATTTCCTCCACCCCATTTATTTTAAACGTTGTGGGACTGTCTTTGTTAAATTACACATTATCTAAAAAGAGACTATTGCAGAAATGCAGGACTATCTCCAGTTCACTCCTCGTGTTAAAGACAACTGGTATCTTCATTGTGTCCCATAATTTTCCTCATTCTTTTTTCTTTTTAATCTGTGAACTAAGTGTGGTGCATAGTTTACTTGCCCTGCTGGCAGCGAACCTTCATCACTAGCTATAATAGGAGCCCAGTAACTGAGTAATCAGCTTCACCATTTCATTGCTGACTTTTCCGGGGTGTTCATGCACAGGGCTCTTCAGAACCTTCTCTGAGTTCCTGCTACTCTTTGCTCACTCCCCTGTGTCCGACCCGTGCATTTAAGGAGTTAAATACTTATACAGAATGAAATTTATCTTCTTTCTCGCAATTATCTTTTTTTCTCTTTGAGCTCTGTTAATGAAACTCCAGCTGTTCTGTGATCTGCTGCTCCTTATGCCAAAAGAGAGTTTTTCACAGGGATAGTAGAATGTGTACAGTAGCACACATGTGCCACCACTGTGTCACTAAGTGCCTGTTTTTCAGGTTTGAATTAATCTTTCTTGCCTAATCTGACTCTTGATAAAGCTGCAACACAGTACAATCATTTAAAAAATGCACGAGCAGGGTAATTGCTCTTGGATGAAGCCCTACATGCTGCCCCTTTGTTTTTGACATAAATTATGAATGAGCACTTTGCAATAAAACGAATATTTAGTCATGCTCATGTTTAATATTCAGCCCTGTCAGTCTAATAGATAAAATCACTCACATACATTACAGGGTCCGAAAGGTTAGGAAAGGACGTTAGAGGTCACTTCCTGCTCAAATTAAGGTTGGCCGTGTTTAAATGTGCTCAGCACTTTTCTGTGACCCTCAATTTCACAGTGCAGCATTTGTGATGTAAATAATTTACAGCAACAGAGAGCAAACACCTGGTTTGTGTGTAAAATGAAGGGCATTTTATGAAACAAAAGGCAGGTTCTTTAAAAATGCTGTTCTGTACCCCATCATTTAATGGGAATATGGATTACATAAGGATTGGGCTAGCTTCTTAGCACGGAGGTCAAGGATTTTTTTTATCAAGGTACAGGTCCTGGGTCATATTGAAGAGCTCACCAAGAGCAAAAGTAACAAAATTCAGTAGACTTCGGAGACAGTGAGCAGTGATATTATAAACAAGAGAATGATCGAAGAGGAGTACTGTCTAGTCTGTTTTTCTCTTCTGCATGCTGACTTATTGTTTCACCCCCCACACACACCCCCTTGAAAAGTGATTGCTGCGAGCAGGAGGTGCTGGGACAGAGAGGAGAAGTTGCTGATCCACAGGGCCACTGGCAGGCGGGAGGCGTGGTGGGGGGGTGGAAGGGAGCTGATAGGGGGGCTGCCGGCCCACCCTGGTTCCAAGCCTCCACAGCCAAACAACATTGTAAGCAAACATTGTGCAACTTTAAATGAGTATGTTCTCTAATAGATCAGCAATGAAACAACGTTAACCGGGACGACGTTAAGTGAGGAGTTACTGTATCTTATAGTGCTTCTCATACTGGACTCATTGTTCTAGATACATGCAGTGGATTGGCTCCTTCCTGACTGACTCCACAAATTCTTGAGCCAGTGATTTCACCACACAGTCATGGCCCTTCCACAAAGGGTTCCAGCTTACATAGCCCTTGCTGTCAGTAGGGTATAATAATTGCATACCTTCAGATGGATGAATTTTTCCAGGTTTCCTTAGATCTATCCCTGTGGGTCCTTTGCTGTGAGATCCATTCCATTTAGGAATTGGGGAACTTGGAAGGGTTCCCAGAGAAGGAGTAGAGAGACTCATAATAATAAACACGTGACACACATTTTGAAAGTGCTGAACAATCATAATAAACCCGAACACCATCAGCTATAGATAAGTATCATTAACACACCCACCCACACAGTGAAAGTTTAGTGATTTGATCTGCTCAGGACTTCTGCCTTCTACTTCCCTGCTCAACCCACTATCCAACACTGCTTATCTTGTAGCCGGAGGTATAAGTCTTAGTCAAATTTGCACTGGCAGATGTTAAACCACAGTGTGATGTGCTGAGCTATATGCAACCATCTCAAATGTTGCCCTCCAGTATAGTATAGCTAATAGCTATGGTAGTAAAAGCTGTATATACCTTTAGTTGACGATCATGAGTAAATCTATTTTATGAAAATTATCTGAATGGCTTTTTTCCCCTTTTGCAGGAGTATATAAGTAATTCAAGAGGCAGCATGTCACTGGGTGTCAGGAGAAATAATTTAACAGTATCTTGTCACATTTTCTGTTTTGTTTCTGTTGATAGGAGCGCACTGAGTTTAGAATTCTGAAGTAATGCGAGAAGGTGATGTCTTAAAACTTGTAGAAGAACTTTAATAGCAAAAATGACCCGTTTAAAGCAAAACTTGTTAGTATTCCCCAAAATAGAATGTGCTGCTATACAGGAGCTAATTGTAACCAAGTTTTATGTGGGTGGAGAGAGAAGACATGATTTTCCCACTAAGCAGATGCTATGGTCTATAATCATAAGTTGTTGTTCAGACTGGTCCTGGGTGTCGTGTCAGACTGACTTCTGATGATCTGATTAAGAAATGCATGTTGCAGTTTTTGAAGCGGAAACAATTTCTTCCCCCCGCCTCTCACTTCTACCTACTTATTCTTGCTCAGAATAACCCAGGCCAGTCTCCTCCAACTCTGAAGAAGATGATTCAGATGGCAGGAGAGATTGCTGACGGCATGGCATACCTCAACGCCAACAAATTTGTGCACAGGGATCTCGCTGCAAGGAATTGCATGGTGGCTGAAGATTTCACTGTAAAAATTGGAGGTACTTTTTCTTTCCTTCTCCCCCCCCCCCCCTTTAAACTCAAATGAAACGGGGGGAGGGATAGCTCAGTGGTTTGAGCATTGGCCTGCTAAACCCAGGGTTGTGAGTTCAATCCTTGAGGGGGCCACTTAGGGATCTGCGGCAAAAATCGGTACTTGGTCCTGCTAGTGAAGGCAGGGGGCTGGACTCAATGACCTTTCAAGGTCCCTTCCAGTTCTAGGAGATGGGATATCTCAATTAATTATATTATATTATTATATATTATATAATCCTACGGTTGGCATTGAAAAAGGCACCTTAATTTCCTTAAATTGTCACTAAGTCGAGTATTTGATTCTGGGGATGAATATGTTCCACCTGAGGACTCACTTAAATGTGTTTATAGTTATGTCCATCTGAGTTTTCACTATCCGGGATTTGGTCCAAGTTCAGCGCTTACCTACTTGAGCTTTCTGGGAAGGAACAGCATAGTCTTTCATGAGATCTGAACTAGAAGATATGAAAGGAAATTAAATTAGCTTTTGGGGAGAGAGGGGGTTTATCTCCAAAAAATAAAAACCACTTGAAGTGATGAGATAAAAGTGATTTGGTAAAAAGTGCAAGTTTCTTCTTAGATTTTTTGGGGAAAAGAATCCGAGTTCAACATACAAAGAGCCCAGCTTGTCATTGTGTAGATATATTGAAAAAATAATTTTGCTTATTTTATCTTGAGTATGAATTTGTGCTGAACATGATAAACTGAAAGCAGTGGCCAGAGCTGTCCCTAGAGTAGGCAGGAACTGTTCTTGCTCTTCCACTGAACTGTGCAATGCTAGCCCTGACCTTACAGTACTACTGCTAGACCAGTTCTGGAGCTCCCATAATGCAATCATTCAAATCTACTCATGACCCAGTTCTGTTCCCAGAGAAATCAATGGGAAGATTCCTGTTGGTTTCAGTGAGGGTGAGACCAAATCCTGGGAGATATCTCTGATGAAGTAAACCATTATGCTAACAAATCACAAATACTTTGTGTTGAAGCAGTGATTCTTGGTTGGCCAGGTTCTTTGGGACATGTTAATTATCCTGGCCTGTAGACTCATGCGTTTTATTCCCCTACCTTCCAGATTTTGGCATGACCAGAGATATCTACGAGACAGATTACTATCGGAAAGGAGGGAAAGGTTTACTTCCTGTGCGCTGGATGTCCCCAGAGTCACTGAAGGATGGAGTCTTCACAACACATTCAGACGTCTGGTAACAAAACAGGGGCTTTTAAAAACAGTTTATATACTCTTCTTTTAGCCTCCATCAGATTTTTATGGATAAAAACAAGCAACTAAGGTCTACTAAGCCTTCAAAGGCTCTGCTTTCCCCCCGCCTATTTTACTGACCATGAGTCACTCTGTTTATGCCATCCCCATTGAAAATTGTCCATCCGAAACCCTTTATCCCATATTCTGTTCTCAGATGCGTGCGTAGCTTCCATTAAAAAGCGTCTGCCTGAGACTGAAGGTATAATCGGCCATTGGAGAGGATAAGTGCTTCTTTCAGGGATAGGGAATCAACCACTCATAGCAAAAATCTATGGCCTGCGCTTACCCAGAAAAGCAACTTGGTCATTTCCAGTCCTCCTCCTCTGAGAAAAGCATTGAAAGGTGTCAAATATACACTCAGATTCTTCGACCTGATTCTTATCAAATTCTTCTGTGTACGTAACTCTGTTTTCTTAGATTGGAAGTACAGAAGCTAGAATGCACTGACCTATTCTTTGGAATCATCCGTTACGTATTTTCCCCTTTCGTTTTTGCATACTGTTTCACTCCAATACTACAAGATCCTTTAAAGAAAAAAAATTGCATAATAGCCATGCCCATGAAGTTAATAATAGAGCTGTACAGGGGAAATCAAAATATGCCTTTTAGAAAAAAAAAATACTCTGGGAATAACTTTTTTTTTTCTTCTCAAAGGTTTGAGGATAGGTGCCCAGCTTCTGAAAGTAAATGCAGGGCTTGGCAAGAGCTTAATATGTACTGGCAAACCTACATTTCTAAGTCTCTCTTGTTTTCTCTGCCTTCCTAGCAAGAGGTTTTACAGCTGGTGTGTTACAGAATTGGCAGTTGATTGCCTCCAAATGTCTGGAAGTTGGTAGAAAAATTATTTAAGTAGTAAACTATATGATTTTTAAACAGGTTGGAAGTTTTGCAGTCAGTGGATTGTAGTTCTACACAGCATCACCTTTGAGTGAAAGTTTTATCATTGAAGTTATGACAAAGGAAAGCAAGAGGGTTTTTTTTGGCATAGTTCATAACGCTACTAACCCGTCAACCTATGAAAATGTGTGTTGCTTAGAAATGACAGACTGAATCCAGCCAAATCCTCTAACTACTGTAGGGAAAAGCAATCACTGTAGAAGTTAAATTTGCCATTTTAGCCACGTGGTGTTGTACATGCAGTAATAGTTGCATTCCAATAGCACTTTTTATTACAACTTAGGTACATAAATAGCACCACTGAAAACAGCCTTCTCTGGCTAGAGGGTGACAACCAGCTAACATGACAAAGGAGTGGATTGCTAGCAATCTTACTCTTATTACACACAACAAAAGGTATTTTGGGACCAGTGAAGTCACAGAGTAGACAGAACTTCAGTTTAATATATTATCCAAAAAACCTAAACACACACAACCATCTGGAATTGAGCTGGTCTAGTTTGAAGAGCAGAGCAACACGATTTTGACCCATTTTTATTGCCGGCCAATAATTTGTAAATCCACCAGTGGTCCTCAGCTGTCATTTACATCAAGGACTGACTATACTTGGTCAGTTCTTGCACCTTGGTAAATAATCCAGCTCATTCCACTTGCTTAGTTTTTCTCTTTAAAACTACCACTTAAACTGCATATTGCTTGAACAAAACCCAAATGACAGTCAAAAATTCTAGACAAGGCATGAATTTAATCATCAGAAGTGAATTAGTGCTCCAGTACATGCAAACTGGCCGAGGTGTGGGCTCGTGTGTTATCTAACTGCCACAGATCAGTGTCCTTAGAAATACCACTTCAGAAAGTTTTATGAGTGCTTAAAATGCAGCCATTTAAACATCAGTGGCACAAAACAAGTGTGTGATTCTTTACCACAGCAATGTTGTGAGGAGCAGAGGGAGAATACGCATCACTGTAGAGCTATATAATCCATTACTCAATCCAAAGCAAGGTTAAACAAACACTACTTCACTTCAACAGTGGCACAACCATGTAATCCCAAAACATAGGTATCTTAGCAGCAGCTGCAAAAGAAGGGGCGGCGGGGGAAAGCAAATCACCAAAGACGAGGCTGGAAAAGACCAACCTTAAAAAAAGATTATTTCTTTGGCATAACAGACTTCTGCTTGTAAAAATAGAAATTGTCATTTGTATGGTACCATACTACGGCTCTTACAAAAGGAACTTTATAGCTTAGAAATATTCAGACATGGTGTTTGTGAATGAGCATATTTTAGAATGCATAGCTTCCAATTCCAGAAGCATTGAGAAATAGATCTTTGCTTCCTTGGAAAGAATTTTTGGGAGCTGATTACATGTACTTTTCTGTAACTCCCTATTCAGTGTAAAAATTATAACACTTCCCCAGAGAAAGAAATGACCTTTGGGGAATAGTTCGTCACCGTTTGGCACCACATTTCAAGAAAGATCTGGACGAACTGGAGAAAGTCCAGAGAAGAGCAACAAAAATGATTAAAGGTCTAGAAAACATGACCTATGAGAGCAAGCTGAAAAAAATGGGTTTGTTTAGTCCGGAGGAGAGAAGACTGAGAAGGGATATAACAGTTTTCAAGTTTATAAGAGGTTGTTACAAGGACGAGGGACACAAATTGTTCTCCTTAACCTTTGAGGAGAGGACAGGAAGCAATGGGCTTAAATTGCAGCAAGGACGGTTTAGGTTGGACATTAGGAAAAACTTCCTAATTGTGAGGGTGGTTAAGCACCAGAATAAATTGCCTATAGAGGTTGTGGAATTTCCATCATTGGAGATTTTTAAGAGCAGGTTAGACAAACACAGTCAGGGATGATTAGATAATACTTAGTCCTGCCATGATTGCAAGGCACTGGACTAGATGACCTCTTGTGGTCCCTTCCTGTCCTATGATTCTGTGAATATTTATTACCCTTCTAAAATATTTCCTTTAGGATTATTTAATGTCTAATGCTAGAAACAACTTAAACATTTTTCTAAATCCTCTTTTGCAGGTGTAATAGTCAAGGTATGAAGGAATGGTTAAATATGGGGAATATAGTGGTGCGTGTCTGTGTACACAATGTGTATCAATAGACTGAGTATATTTCATACCCACGCATTCAACCACACACATCCAAAATCATTAAATTCAAAAGATTTAAACTTTTGAACATCTCAAAAGCATTGAAACCCAACTTATCACTGTCATGAAATACTCAGTGTCTTGTTATTTGATCTGCTTGTGAGTAAAACAGCCATTCCAGTCTGTTTTAAATAACATATAGAGCAGACCAGATGCTATACATTAAAGACCTCTCCTTTTCAGTGCTCAGGCTTTGAAGTTGCTTCGTGCAAACAATATTGTTTGGCTATATTTTGGGGGTATTTTTCTTGCTTCCAAAAAAATTAAAATACAGAGAGTATTTTTCTGCCTTTCTGGTAGTATATTGTGACATCAGGTTCCACAATCTTAGATGCCATTTTTAGGAGTCAAATGTCAAAATGAGAAAACTGCAAATGGCCAGACATCAGGATTTATAAGCTGTCAGGTGAAATGGCAAACTGTAAAAGTGTGTCTGGAGGGTTTGAAGGGCGAGGGTTTAGTCTGGTAATTCACTTTGTTATTGTTCTTAAAGACTGAGGAATGAGGTAACTAGGGAAGACTTTTCGTTGGGCTGCAAGGAGAGGGCCAAGATCTTAAAATTAATGCAGTACCTTTTGGGATCCAGAGCCACAAGGTGCCTTTCTGTATGATAGGTCTTTGCCATTTACAATTTCTGTTAGATCTGCTAAACTATTTTAAAGGAGCAATGCAGGTTTGTTCCTTGCAATGTAATCTCTAGTATTGTAGTAGCACTCGGGAAATAAACTCAGTAGCCTCTTTCCTGTGGCTATCAGAATAGCAGTAAGGCACCAAGAAGTGGAGCAGAGATTTTTTTGTTTTGTTCCAAGTGTAACTGCATAGTTGCAAAACCCTTTCGTCATTTCTGGTTTAAACAAGAACCCATTTTAGATACAGTGGATAACCTGAGATGTAAAACCACTCTACCATAACCACCCAATAATATTGAATTCCTATTTTCACAACACAAACCTTACTATTAGCCCACACATCCTTGCTTCCCTATAGCAAGTTGGGCTGGGTGCAATCGTGGTGAAAACAAGGATCTGATTTTGAAAGATAGAATTGTTCTTCTTTGCTGCTCAACAGTGTGTAAATGAGATGACGCTTCAATCCTGTAGAGATTATTGATATTATTGTCCATCTTGATCTCATGTTAGTTTACTAACATTTTAAGAAAATTTCTGTAGGTGCATCAAGGCATTAAAAAGGTTTTATCTTTAATTACATGAAGGAGCTGCTTAGTTCTGTGTAAGATTGTCACGGAAAAGAAACGTGACATTTTTCATGTCAAGTGCTTCTAAATCATAACTGTACTTGTCTCTATTACCTACTGAACAGCTCATGCTACTAGATCAGCATCTTTCTCCTACTGTCCTTTTGCAGATCTGTAGATAGGTTCCCTGTATCTTGCAAAATGACAGTTGAGCTTCCCAAGATGGTTTAAATGTTCTAAATAGAGCTTCGTAGCGCAGCGTTGGCTCTTGGTGCAAGAGGCACAGAAAGATGTACATTTTTGCATCCTATATGATTAAACAGACCCAGGCATCTTCCCCACATCTACTCTAAAGCAAGCGAGTTGCATTGGTTGCTGTCATGTCTCAGATATGTCTTGACGTTTGCATTGCCTCTGTAACTTGGCACATGGGAGAACCTAAAGCAGAGTGACAAAGGGAGAAACCAGTATTAACCAAAAAGTATTCCTGTACCACAAGCAGGTTTTTATATGGAGAACAAACCATATGGCATTTGCAGGCTTAGCAGCATACATTCTAATAGGTAGCCATGTCATGGCTGAAGTGGGAAAAACTCAGGGTTTTTTACTGTTCAGTGTTTCTGTTGTTGAAGCATGTCAGACAAAATGAAAGGAAAAAAGCAGCTAACCTCAGAGGAGGGCTATGCTGGATGCTTGTCTTCCTGAGCTCCCTTTCTTTCCCTATTTGCCAGAAGTACCTGAATATAAGAGAGAAGAAATGTCACGAGTTGTTTTTGGGTTTGTTTGTTTGTTTTTCCCCACATGTCAGGGTTACACTCATCATTTCAGTGGCCTTTCAGGGCCAGTTTCATCTGTCACCGCAGCAGTTTTATATCCAAGTGTAATTGTTATGCTAAAAGAGTTACACTATTTTAAGGGTTTTTTTATAATGAGTTTAGTTGTCTGCTGGACACAGACATCCTCTACAGACAGAAACGGGACATGAGCAGCAACAGTGCACGTCTCTTCACTGCTCTCTCCTGTCCACCCCCTCCCACAAATGCACCTCACACCTGAACTTGGAAGGTGCACCTGCGGAGATGAGACCAGAGTCCATTCTCCTTGCCGTTTCCCCACTTGGCACTCATGCTGACAAAGTAGCTAGACTGCCAGTTAGTCAAGAACAGTGATGGCTTTTGTCGACACGGCGCCTAGATGGAACCCACCAAACTCATTAACATTGAGCAACCAAGTAGCTATCTGGTGTCAACAGCTTTTGGTCACCACCAGCTCAGAGTTATAATAGTGGCTTAGCAATGAAAGTTTTCTTATCATGTTATCAGTATCTTGAGCAGTCAAGTTAGTGGGTTTTTTAAGAAAACACCCCTTCATATTCTCAACCAAAATCTTACTTGTTTGCGTAACACTTTTTAAGTCGTAATTGTTTTCCAGGTCCTTTGGTGTTGTCCTATGGGAAATTGCAACATTAGCAGAGCAGCCATACCAAGGCATGTCCAACGAGCAAGTTCTTCGCTTCGTGATGGAGGGAGGCTTATTGGAGAAACCAGACAACTGTCCTGATATGCTGTAAGTATCGCCTGTCATCTTTATTTTTCACTTTGAGCTAGGTTTGATGTCCTCTTTAAACTGTGATGCTGAGTTACCAAGGTAAATCCAACTCTCACTATACTATTGTGAGCTGACGGGATTGTTTTTAATTCAGTGATGTTGTGGTATAACTACTGGAAGCATCAACAGTCTCTTTTGGAGCATGGGCTCCATCTGACTCATGTGATCAGCCTTGTTCTGACCTCCACTGTTCATTGGTGCTGCAGTGCGATATCTGTTTTGAGCTAAGTATATTTAACGTGTCCCTTCTATGTAACCTCCCTTCTCCTCTCCTCTCCTTTCTTTTCTCCCATCTAAATCCAAATAAGCAACTAAAAAGGCAGTATGAAGGATTGTTCTAGCAGTGCTAGTTTCTAATTGAACTGTCCCTGTAAACTGAACATGTGCCTTAAAATAACTTGGCTAATAGCAAGAATCCCACATTAGCTAAACTTAGGTTCTCAAATAAGCAGCTAAAGCTCTTGTTTTCTCTATCCAAGGAAATATAAATTGTGTAAAATAAATGTTTCTGTTTGGGGAGTTTATCCTAGTAGTCTTTCTTAAACCTTTCTATTTGATTTAAAATAATGTGGTTGGATATCAAAAGAGAAAAGCAAGAGTTTGGGACAGCTGAAATAAATTGTGAATTAACCCTCTGGAATCCAAGCTTTCTAATTCAGCATGCAGCTAAAATAATGCAATAATTCTTCTTCCCAGACCCATTACCACAGTTGATCGCACTCGTTGCATTGAGGTCAACATTTTCTCCTCCCTTCACAATTTCCTTTCCTGTAAGCATAAAGAGAAAGAAATGTCCAAATTGCTTTCTCCAGTTCTATTATTAGCGTTTAATCAAGTCTCATTGCACTAGAGCTTCTACAGCTACAACAGGCGTCAGCCTTTCGCTTTACATTGTTAAAATACTTCTGCTGGGTTTTGTGTACAGTCGTTTCAGTTGTTCAGTCTTTTACTACTTTGATATGCTTCCCAAACTAGCTTTCTGGAAGGAAATGCTGTGTCTTGCAGTTACTGAAATTTGTTGGAGGCCTACAGAAGGGATGCAATCACTTACAGGCATCAGCTGCTTGGGATTCTTAGGAAAAGAGCCTCTGGCTGGAGGACTTGCTTTGGTTTCAGATGACAGTCAGTGTTTTGTTGTTGGAGGAGGATGGGCCGTGGGCGGTGGAAGGAGGAGGTCTGACTGCCATCTGACGCCCCCATCTCACATTCTTTCCCTTCCATGATTCTGTGGAGAATTCCTGGCAGTCAGATGGCTTTGAAATTATGCTTGACATTATGGGAATTATACAGCAGGGGCTGGGCATGTGGAGGGACCTAGGTAAGGTGATCTTGTTTCAGGCAGCAGTAGGAAAGCAAGTTGTACAATGGGAATGAACTTGGCAAGAGATTTAGCGTTAGAAATTCCTCATTAACCTGGCATATGGATAGAAATTACAGAACCATAGGTCTGGAAGGGACCATAAGAGGTTATCTATTCTATCCCCCTGCACAATGAGAAAATCTCTTTCTCTCTCTCCCTCCCGCCCAACTGTCACTCCTCTCCTCCAGGGGGGAGAGGGAAAATAGAATCTATCCTGGCAGGGAAGGACAGGTAAATGATGCCTCATAGATTGTGCATAAAATGCCTCTGCATCTTCTAAAATGCAAGAAATTAAAAGTGCTTTTAACTTTTGAAACTTCAGTGACTTGCCCCACCCTCCCTCGCAGCCTGCCCTGTTTTCACATTCACCAGACTCCTCAGTCTGGTCAAATCCCCATGAAAGCACCAGAGATGTGCCCTAACCCAGCTCCACACGCAGACATTTGCTTGGCTGTCAGTGAGCGTATTTGGAGTTGCTAACTCCTTGCTGAGCCATTTCTTCACCTCTCCTCCCCCCGCCCGCGCTGCAGCCCGTCAACATGAGATGTAGATGTACTGTAAAACAGTATCACCAAACAATGTCCCATGACCACAGCCAGGGTTGATGAGTGAGGAGGAAAGAGAGGGCAATGGTACATTGGCCCTGCCTGAGGTCAAAAAGGCTCCCAAGATGTCTATAACATCCGTTGAAATAAAGTGAAATGGGAGAGGATGGGGGTCCCAGTGAATACCATGTACTAAGGCCCCACATTTCTCTCGACAAGCCTGATCACAACCGCTCCAATTAGTGAGCTCTTCCTTCTATATCACCATGGGACATACAGAGGAATGGTCAGTATGCAGAGATTTCTCTTCTCCCACCTTTAGTCCTCCCTGTATATCAGAGGTTCTCAAATTGGGAGTCATGAGGTTATTAGGTTGGGGGGGGTCGCGAGATGTCCGCCTCCACTCCCAAGCTCTGCTTCGCTTACAGCTTTTATAGTAATGTTAAATATAAAAAAGTGTTTTTCCTTTATAAGGAGAGGTGCACTCAGAGACTTGTGCGTGAAAGAGGTCACCAATACAAAAGTTTGAGAACCACTGCTGTATATTCTGTTTCTGGTCACCAATGGGTACGTCAGGAAGAAGAAAATCCTTGGAAAGTACATTTCTGTGCATTGTACTGAGGCACAGATGGCCCTGGAATTCAGTACCAGTCTCATTGCACATCCTCAGTTTATGCAAGGCAATTGTTGGCAAGCGTTCTGTGAAGACCCATATCGAATGTGGGAAGTTCCTTTTTTGGTGGAGGGGGGTAGGTGTGGTGGTCTTTTTCTCTCTGGTTTTGACCCTTAAGACTGTAAGGTTTTTCTTTCAAAGCATCATGTTCCCGGGCACGTCTGGGAATTGTTGTAGAGTGCAGTCACCGCATAGATGCATCAACCTTAATTTCATCGGCCTGTAGAGGGAAGGTATTTCAATATTCAATTCAAGGTGTCCAGGAAGCTAAGTCAGTCTGCTGCAGGAAAGTCAGTACACTTCTTGCGCTCCGCACAGTGTGCATGGCAAGGCCAGAAGGGGAGCTAGGAAACAGGCAGTATAAATGTACCACAAGCTGCACCTTTGTAGCTGTGGGGCCTCCTTCTCCAAATTTGTATGTCTTGAAAGCAGCTAAAATAAAATGGGGTGTGGTTGATGTCTGCGGAGGCAGCCAACATGTTTACCCTTTGGGCACATTGTAGTGCAAAGGCTCCCCCAAAAGGAGGGAGGGCGTAAAATGCTACATAGGAAAACCCACCATGACCCTTGCTTAATAATCTATAACAGTAACTATCCAGATTGCTCACATATTGTCTCTCTGTAATGCTGAGGGCTATTGTCAAATGTAGGGCCTTTTCTTTCTCTCTCTCTCTCGCTCTCTCTCTCCCTCTGAGGTTCCATCTTGGGTGGACATTATGCTTGTATGTTGCTATGCTTTGCTACCCTCGAGCAATAGAGAGACATTAACGTCTAGATCAGTGTTTCCCAAGCTTGGGATGCCGCTTCTGTAGAGAGAGCCCGCGGGCCTAGGGATGTGCTGGCCGCCGCTTCCCGCCACACCCATTGGCCTGGAAAGGCGAATCGCGGCCAGTGGGAGCCGCGATCGGCCGAAGCTGCGGAGGCAGCAGGTAGACAAACCAGCCTGGCCCACCAGGGGGTTTCCCTACACAAGCGGCGTCCCAAGTTTGGGAAACACTGACGTAGGAGATGTGTTGCTGCTTTTCCTCCTTTTGCCACCTAAGTAGCATCTTATATACTGCAGTTGTAATAGCAGTGTGCTGTGCGTCACACTGCGACTGTACATCAAGGAGTTTTGTTACTGTTAAAGCTCATAGATAGTGTGTTCCCACTGGGATTTTAAAAGTTAGTTTAGTTGAGGCGGGAGGGAGAATTCTGTGTTTGAAGCAAGAATGCTTTGAACACTGACTTCCCTCATCTGTAGCTTAGATTACCAGCCAGTTTAAACAGTTCTGATTTTTGCTTTGTCTGTGGTTACGGCTCATTTTAGAGCCAGGATCTACTGCTTGCACCACTTAAGACAAATACAGAGGTCTTTCCTGTTTTTTAGAGGATGTAGTGGGCAGCGGGATAGTAACAGCCCTTACTCTTCCTTGTAAGTTCCTAGCTTTCATCAGACCCAGTCATAAGGAATCAACTCTGATGCATATTACAAATATATATTGAGTGAATCATGGTCTCTGTTAGTTGCTCAAAATATTAAAAAGGAATTCGGCTTTTCTAGCAATTTATCTATTTAATGCTCCAGTGCAGAAAGCACAATGACTTTTGCTGCATTTTTGTGTAAGCAGAAAGTGGAAAATTCATTTCAAGGACACTCAATATTCTGCTGCTTGGTGATTGCTGTAACTTCCCAGGCCTGGTTTGCCATCCCTCAGAAACATAGGTATTTAAAATAAAAAGAGAGTTTTATCAGCCCGTAAATTCTTCCAGTTGTCTACTGGAAAGTTTTCTTGTTGAGATCGTGTAAACAAGGCCTCCAGTCCCACAGAGTAAAAAAAAAAAAAAAAGAAAAGAAAAAAAACAAAAACCCTTCCTTTTATGGGAAGCACTCTTAAGGTTTTTGATTCTGGAATGGCTTAAAAGAAACATCACATGTTCTTGTTTGTGCTGATGTCACATGCATTACTTCACTGCTTGTGGTATCTCCTTAAGCATTGCCCCTAGGCCGCAGGGCTCTGAGCCAGTGAATAGCCAGTGTTCCTGGCCCCAGCTAATGCTTCTATTCAGGGATATAGCAGTCAGCTGGAGAGGAAACAGCAATGAAGTAACAGAAATGGATTTTATATATTTGTGTGTGTGTGTGTGCGCGCGCGCGCGCACCCGGGTGTCAGACTTTCTCCCCTTTTGTAGGGGAGGGGAAGACCCATTTTTATAGGTTGACTTCAATCTAAATATAAAAAGGTTTTAAAAATTTAAAAAAAAATGTTTTATATGTGTACATGTCTGTTGTGATCCAGCGGCTAGCAGTTTAGGTGATTTTTCGTGCTACAGATTCTTTTGCTAGATTACTTTTAGTCTTTGCATTAAAGGGATATAATCAGGTAGTTGATTTTTGTTCTTGATAATATCAGGTTGTGCCCAACCTAGTATTAATAGAACTGTGTTTGTAGCTAAAAGAAACATTTCAGTGAAGATAATTTTTGTTTGGATTTAAACATTCCCCCAAGCTGCTTGCAACCCAAACATGGCAGCATACGCTCTAGATCAGAGGTGGGCAAACTATGGCCCGCGGGCCACCTCCGGCCCGCAGGACCGTCCTGCCCAGTCCCTGAAATCCCAGCTGGGGAGGCTAGCCCCTGGCCCCCTCCCCCGCAGCCTCAGCACGGCGCGCCACCAGCGCTCTGGCCCGCTGTTCCTGCCGGTGTGGCTGGGTCCGGCATGGTAAGGGGGCAGGGAGTTTCGGGGGGCAGTCAGAGGATAGGGAGCAGGCGGCGATTGGATGGGGCGGAGGTTCTGGGGGGGGGCAGTCAGGGGACGGGGAACGAGAGCGGGGGTTGGATAGGCGTGTGGGAGTCCCAGGGGGTGGGGGTGTGGATAGGGGTCAGGGAGTGGGAGAGGTTGGCTAGGGAGTGGGGTCCCTCGGGGGCGGTTAGGGGCAGAGGGTCCCAGGAGGGGACAGTCGGGACAAGGAGCGGGGGGGTTGGATGGGTCGGGGGCAGGGGCCAGGCTGTTTGGGGAGGCACAGACTTCCCTACCTGGCCCTCCATACAGTTTTGCAACCCTGATGTGGCCCTCGGGCCAAAAAGTTTGCCCACTCTGATCTAGCTTATATTTCTTTTCTCCATAGTATCAGTGCCTCCCACAAGTAAAACTAACAATAATTCTGTCTGTCTCTCCCTTGCTGACAAGAAGCAGATTTATTGGGCGTTGATTTTTTTCTTTTTGGAAGTACATACCCATGACTATGAGGGTGGAATTGCAGAAAATCCTGGGTGAAGAGATGAGTGAGTGCATGAGAATGAGAAAGTGAAACTAGCTAGTCTGCTTTCCTTGCATGCGGAGTATACTGCAAAAAATAAACAGAGTAAATGATGAAAAGTAACTGGATGTTGAACATTCTTTCATTGGGGTTAATTTAATAATAATATATTGAGATATACCTATCTCATAGAACTGGAAGGGACCTCGAAAGGTCATAGAGTCCCGCCCCCTGCCTTCACTAGCGGGACCAAGTACTGATTTTTGCCCCAGATCCCTAAGTGGGCCCCCTCAAGGACTGAACTCACAACCTGGGTTTAGCAGCCCAATGCTCTTACTGGGGTATTGAGGATTATAGTATCTTTAAGTCACCTTTGTACTGTCCCAATCCTGGGCTGCTCTGGAGACCAGAGAACACCCTAGCATAATTTAGACAAACCTAGGGTTCCTTCTAAATTATGGAGCTTCCCTGGGCTTTCCTACGGGCCACAGCACTGCCTGGAATCTCCACAGTACTGTTTGCTGTAGTCAGTCTCAATATACCCTCCCACCTCCAGCATGTTTCTTTGAGGGAGTCCTCGGCCTCTCATTGTCTTCCATAGTGTCCATACTGGGAAGTTGTCCCGGCCCAGATGTGGGGGTTTAGAGCCTGTTTACACTGCTCTGGTATGAAGGAGCCAGGGTGAGGCTCTTGCCCCAGATTTTTAACCCGACGGTGTTCGTCCCTTTAAAAATCAAAATGCATTTCCTCTGAAATAGTTACTTTGGTAATATATTTTCAAAAGTGGATTCTCCTCAGCCCAGATGACTCTGATATTGAACCTATAACAGGGAACACTTTTATAGGCATTTCAATTTGATTTGACTTGCTTTTGTCAGGAGTAGGTGTGAACCAAGCTTGCAGAGGGTTAAATGCCTTCTTGGACATCTGATTTATTTCTCTTTAATCCTTCATTACCTTGGGGATGTTTTACATATTGATCGAAGCCCATAGATGACATAATTTGGGGAATAAAATGCTGACTATATGATCTAGGAAATCCATGTTGCAAGGCTAAAGTTTTATATAAATAAGTCAGATCTCTGAGGATAATCTTGTTTTCAGAGGCTTAGGCTGTTTAATTAACATAGTTGAAATCTATCTATGTTGCTATTACTACGAGTAGTCGCCCCCAAACCATTGGGGGCTATCCATAAATTATGTAACACATCAGGGTGGACCTTAATTTTGCGTGAGTGTATGTTTGAGTGTTGCAAAGGGGATGGGTGGATCTTGAAAATAATCAAAAATGTGGAACATAATTTATGGACAATCCCCTGTAATATCTGAGCACCTCATAAACTCAAGGATTTATTCTGACTGCATCTCTGTGAGCCAGGGAAATGTTATCCCTGCTTTACAGAACTGAGGCATAGAGATTATGTGATCTGGCAGAAAGTCTAGCAGAGCTCGGAATTGAACCCAGGGTGCCTGGGTCCCGATCTAGTTGCCTTAACCACAAGACCAGAAAAAAAGAAAAATTTTAATGGGTCCCCAGATCACTCTTCCGGGAGCTGCTCTAGGATTGTTCTCTACGATGTATTTTCTAGTGTGTGTTCTGTACTCTGTCTGGTCTTGATTGAAGGACTCTTGGACTTGCTTCATACTTTGCAATCTCTCCTTACTTCAGTATAGTAAAAGTTAAGCCTTGGACCAGATTGCATGTTTTTTTTCTGACTTGTGTTGCCACGTGCATTGGCTTGAAGTTTTTATATTTATTTTCCTTTTCTCGTAGTATTGCCCGCAGCCCGTTTGTACCATAAGAACAAGAGACATCCCTGCCCCGTGAGGGCAAAATACTGAGTTGTGTTGCATTCAAAGTGCAGACTGATCTGAGAGGAATAGCCAGTCTTGCAATGTCATGAAAAAGACTATTTTCATTATGCGTGTGTTGCTGTACGCATCTTGTGGTTTTGTTTTGCCAGTGTGGGCTGCTGTCCTGGCAGATATAACCACAGATGTATTAAAACAGGTGATCTGTAAAATATTACTGCATCGACGGCTAAAAATAAAAATCAATTGAGAGTTTAAAAAAAAACGGGCAGCAGCATTCAAATGTACAAGGTATTCAAAGTGATTGTTGTCTCTCTGAGAAAACATGGTATCACCTTTTCGCTTTCCAGGAGTTTGACATGGTATGATTTTTTTTTTTTTCCCCTTTAAGGCCAGACTTACAAGACAGGGGACTCTATTTGAGAAAGCGTTGACTCTGAAAAGTGCCAACTAGTCGGAGTAGTTAATTGACTGAACATGATCTCTGTGTGCTGTTGTGGCAAAGAGGACTAAGTCTTTGAATGAAACAGGAGAATGTTGAGTAGAGATAGAGAGGTGATACACGGTATTGATGAGAGTGCTACTGGTGTCCATAATGTACCAAAAAATATTTAAAAATTGGAGACGATTCAGATAGGCACTGCAAAAATGAGTGCATGTTTGGGAAAACGCTGTGCAGTGAAAGATGTAAAGAGCTCAGTGTATTTAGCTTCTCTATCCATTCTAGGTAATTTCTTCCTCTTTCTTTAATCAAGATTGAATGTTTCTCTGAAATATATGCTCTAATTCATTCATAATTTATTGGGCTCTATGCAGGAATTACTGGGTGAAATGTCAGTGGCCTGTGGTGTTCAGGAGGCCAGACTAGACAATTACCGTGGTCCCTTCTGGCCTTTAAAATGTATTAAACTATCTTCTCCATAACTTCGGTGCAAATGATCTGCCTGAATCTCTCCCGTATCCTATAGCATATTCAAACTTGCCAATTCAAAATGGGGGGGAACGGGGGAGTCAGGTTGTAACTCCATCGAGGGTATTTCTGGTTTGAGGAGACTTGTACTTTGTATTGTATTTCATATTATAAATACTTTTGTTCAATGCAATTAAGCGATGGGACCTTTGCCATGGCAGGATGTAAAGGCATTTGGTGGCTGCAGTGTGAAAAGTCAGAATGGAGTGTCTCCAGGGTTCAAAAAGAACTTATTTATGTAAATATATCAAATTGTATATGCATATTTAGGTTTCTAGGATTTTGTTGTTATGTTTTTGTTTTCATTCCAGGTTTGAGTTGATGCGGATGTGCTGGCAGTACAACCCCAAGATGAGGCCCTCCTTCCTGGAAATAATCGGTAGCATTAAGGATGAGCTGCATCCAGCATTCAAAGAGGTCTCCTTCTTCTACAGCGAAGAGAACAAGCCTCCAGACACCGAGGAACTCGATCTGGAGACTGAAAACATGGAGAGCATTCCTTTAGATCCCTCCTCCACCCTCCAACCCACTGACAAGCACTCAGGACACAAAGCTGAGAACGGCCCAGGCGTGGTGGTGCTGCGGGCCAGCTTTGAGGAGAGACAGCCGTACGCGCATATGAACGGAGGACGCAAGAACGAACGGGCCTTACCTTTGCCCCAGTCTTCGGCCTGCTGATCCTTAAAACCCAGAATCTCACAAACACACACATGTTGGGGAAGAAAGACAGAAAAGAAAATATATTCAAAAGCCTACTGTACCTCAGCGGATCTTCAGAACTGCCATAGCTGCACACGGGAGAATCCTCTTTTCAGTAAACACGATAGTTTTTTCTTTGTTCAATATGCAAGCAGATGTTTATTTCATAAAGGACTCTGTTCAGTGGGGCGCACAGTCAGCCTTTTAAAACTCTAATGTTAACACTTAATAGCAACAGAAAACTTGAGATCTGATGTCTCTCTCTTCTCTTTCTCTCTCTCTCTCTCTCTCTTTTTCTTTCTGCTTCATAATGGGAAACATATCTGCGTGCAAGTTCAACCATACAGCACTTTTATCAGATCAAAGAAATTGCAGGCCAGGTGGCTCCCCGTTAGCCCTTGCAACACCTGCTTAACACTGTAGGTCTTTATAAAAACAAAAAAAAAAAAAAAAAAAAAAAGGACTGGATTTTTAATGTTACTCTAACCTTTTTAGGAACATGTAAAAGAATTTAAAAAGGGCCATCATTCGTCCAAGGTTGTTACCATTTTCAACGCTGCCAAATTTTGCCAAAAAAAAAAAAAACCTGAACTTTTTTGGGGTGGTGGTGGTTTTGTTTCACGGGGGGTGGGGTGGGGGGTTGTTTGTTTTTTGTAGGCTTGGAAGGAGCACAGTAATCAACTGCTCCATTTAAAAGAGATACTGACCAATACACTCCATTCAATCATACACTGGTATTTAAAAAAAAAATCAGATTGTCTAGATCTTTTTTTAAACTGGACAAAACATGATTTGTTTTCTCATGATGGAGAGGAAAGGGGGGGCGGGGTTTAGAAATAGCCCTCCCTCCACCCGCCCTCCCCCACCAAGAATTCTGGACAAAACTGGCAGTGGTGAGCCAAATATCACACACACACACTCTCTCTCTCTCTCTCTCTCTTTTTCTCTCTCTCTCTCTCTTTTATATATATTTCGTGCAAAAAGTTGATGGCACGCCAAAAACAGCAAGCCAGCCTGAAATGACCCAGAAGAATCTCCATCGTTGTAGCCTGCCCTCCTTCTCAGGCTCGCAGGAAAACACATGTCGAAACAAAAATTGGAGAAGACAAAAAGTGGTAACGGATTCAAGCATATGACGCTTTGTTGACCTTTTCTCTCTGTTATTAAGACTTCTCAAAGGGTCTTGCAGTTCTATGTTAGACCATGGATCATTTGCATACACATTGTCTTTTGTGTCACTTTTATAACTTTTTTACGGTTCAGATACTCATCTATATGTCTGTACAGAAAAAAGCTGCTATTTTTTTTGTTCTTTATCTTTGTGGATTTAATCTATGAAAACCTTCAGGTCTGCCCTCCTTCCCTTCCCCCCACTCCAACAAATTTCTTATGCTTTGTACTATAGTGTGTAACTTTTACTTCCTTCTTCCTAGTAACTGATCCCTGTAACATGATTTGCCATGAACTGTTTAATGCCTTTTTATAAATACATTTCCTCCTTTTTTTTCCCATTAGTTGTTTTACAACATCTTGGCTGTGTGGGATACAGAGCTCTTGAAGGGACTGGGAGAGAAGGGGTACACAGCCAGTAGCACTCCAGTGGTGCTGTAGTGGTTTTAACCCTACCTCCCTCCCTCCGCTAACCTCTGCCCATGCAGCACGCGAGTCTGTTACAGTGCAAGGCACGATACAAACTCAGGTCAGAAAAAAAAAGGTTACATATTGAGTACATTCTTGTTCAGTGTTCATATTCATCGTTGTACAAGAGTCAGCCCCCCTCCTTCCCTTGCCTTTTGTTTTGGTTGTGACACACGCATATATATATATTTTTTTAATTGTTGGGTACAACAGCGGACACCAGGCTTTTGGGTCTCTATTTTTTAAAATGAATATTTCAACCCTTCCATCCCATGAACAACAGCTATGTTTAGTCTACATCGGTTGAGCTGTCGGTGCCAGGCGTTTTGATGTAGGTGGCCATTCAACGTTCTGATCTAGCAGACCCCAGCTACTAGGCCTTCTCATTAGAAGATGTTGAAAGGCCACATTCTGGGCTGCCCCTTGTTCAAGATCCCCCAATTTGCCAGCAGCCTCGGTGATAGCATGCGGTGTGAGATCAGGCAGGGAGGATGTGCGCGCTCTTAAGTGGGTCGGGGCCACCAGATTTGCTAGCAAACAGTTAAATGCAGCAGCTATGGAAACCTGTACAAATACAAGCTTGTTGCTCAAACCATAGACCAAACTTCAGCACAAAAGAGAAATAGTAGCTTGCTTGTTTGGCAGAGGAAGCTTTATGAATGTGGAGGGCAAGGAGGCAGGGTTTAAGGAGGGTGTGATGGGGGCCATGATGTAAGTCTAAAACAAAGGAGCCATAATAGTTGCTCATCTGAAGTTAGTTATAGCATCTAACCCCGTGTTTGGCACTGAGCCAACCAAATGATGGCAGTAAAGAGGTTGTTCTGGGATGGAAATGTTCAATTTTTTTGAGTAAGAACAAAGCATTGAAATATACTGATTGCTCGTTGTGACTGGAGATTTAAAAAAAAAAAATGTTTGTAGTGCTTTTTGCTTGTGTAGTTTTTAGGTCCCACTATCTTCTCTTGCCTCTGTCCCATAGTTATTTTTCCCTTTAAAGAAAAAAAGAAAAAAAAAACAAAAAAAAGTTAATTAAGAAGGTATTCTATGTAGGATTTTTTTATTTATTTTTGTGATATCAGTTTAAATCACTGTAGAGATGCCCCATAATAAATTTAAATACTGAGATAAGGGTTTTCAAGTATGACAGGGGGACAGTTTTTGATTTTTTTCAAACATTTATCTACCTCACTCTTATTTTTTTATATGTGTATATATAAAAAAAATACATCTCACATTTCTCAGCAGCCGATAGAAATGCCGTTGATACTGGTAACTTCTCACTCACTCTACAAACCACATACTCCAGGTTTTGGAGAGAAGCGGTCACTACGTTTCCCAAAGGGTCACTTCAGAGGGTTGTTCTCATGTTATTTTATAACAGTTTGCCCTTTTCTTGGTAGCATTTTTAAGATGTATGTTGGGAGGAGAGGAGGAGACACACCTGAGAATCGTTTGACTTAAGACCACCATTCTTTAAGGAGTCTCGGAAGCTGTGAAATGCACTGTCATTGCAGTCATGGTGCAGAAAATCATTATGTTCTGCTGATTTGGGACAGAGCTGACTGCTGGAAGGGGATTGGATGATGATATTTGGTCAAATTCATTATGGAAGCTAATTGTTTGAAGGTCTAGGGTTGCTAGAATGAAATAAACGGCCTTTCCGTTAATCCTTAAGAGTGGGCTAAGTCATTCTTGCCAATTTTTCTTAGATGCCACAAGCACCCAAAGGACATCTGACTGAATCAATACCTAAAAATAAATTGGAGCATACAGCAGTAGTATTGCTTTCTTGACCAAATCAAACAGGGCAAAAAATGTCACAGGCTACCTGATGATAACACTACACTGAGTTTACAACTTGGGATCTTTACTTTTGCTGCTTCTGTTTGGCGAGAGCCCTGATTTCTCAAAACTAAACATTTAATAGGAAATTTGAATGTGCCAGTAGAAATCCAGTCCCTCCCAACCCCCTCTGTACGCATACTTCATCACTCTGGATTTTCTGACGGATCAGCCGTCAAATTCTGACTTCCCTCTGATAGTGCTTAACTGGTTTACAAGCATACAGTACTAACATAACACAAGCCTGCCATTAACACGATGTATAATGTTTCTCTTTTTCTGATTCTGGCAGCTGTTCATGCAGGTGTTAGTTGTGGTATCTGAATAATATGGCACTTGGCTACTTTGAGATGTACATGGCCTCTTGAATATACAGTGCTGCGGTTAAGTACGACAGAGTTTGTCTTTGGAGGGAGTGTTTCTCCCTAACACCAGAAAAAACCAACAACATTTCAGATTGACTGGGTTTCCTTTTTGTTTTTTAATTTCCCTAATTTGACAGTGACCTTTTGGTGTAGTGACTGCTCCTCTCTCTTGCACATATTGATTTCCACAACTGGAGATCCTCAGATCTTTCAGCTGGCTATGAGGGTTTTGTTAAAACTGTCCAAGTTAATGTTTTTTGTTTTTTTTTTTTAATTATGTAGGTGGTTACAAAAAATATTAGGTAAAAACACTAACAATATAGTACCCCATCATGATAAACATTTCAAAAGCACTTAAATGAAAGGCAGTCATGTGACTAAACAAAGTATGCATGTGTGATGACAAAGTCAGCTCTCTTGGGACCAAACCACCTTAACAATACCATTGTATTTCTGCTCACAATTCTAGCCTAATTCCATATTGGTTTCTACAGCATTTTGTTGTTGTTGTGTTGTGCATTCTGAATAGCTTTATCCACATGGGTTTTTCATGCAGACCTCCCTTTGACAGTAAATAACATTGTTTGTGCATTTGAACAACGGTGAATTAATGGCTTGATATTGGCATAAAATGGCGTGTAATGCTTCCTTTTCCTGAGAGACCACTGGCTTGCTGGTATGAAGAATTTAGAACTTCGGCTGTGTTTGAATAAAACTGTAGTAATCCCATTTCTGAGCATGATTTAAAAAAAAAAAAAAAACCCACCCAACCCACAAAACAAGCATTCTGACAAATGGTACCAAGATATCAATAACAAATTGGCATCACTAAGGGAGCAAGAAACTTTGATTTAAGTATTTGGGCCATTCTTTTCCTCTGATTTTCTCATTGTTCAATCTTTCAGTGGTACAGAAGGTGGTTTGGTTGCAAAGGAAGGTGACTATTGTATAAATACAGAAGCATCACATGCTTGGTACTAAATCTGATATTCTTTTTGTTGGGGTGATAGACTAGACACAGAAGCCAAGTATGATGCAAAACTTGAGGCCAGCATATGTTCCACCAAGCCTCTTTCTTGGTGTGATGCCTCGGTTCTTTAAAGCTGGTTCTAAGTGATGTCTGACTCTAGATTTGTTTGCACTGATACTCCTGTTGGTGTCAATAAAAAGCCCAGTTTGCCCAGGATGACTGGTCACCAGATGGAACTGCTATTAGATCCTCTGGGAACTGCTGAGGGTTGTTAAGTACAATCCAAGCCTAAATGAATGACGCTCCTGTTGTTGGTATACATCTATGTATATTTTTAAAACCCTTTTCATTCCAGTAGTACAAGTAACACTTTCTTCTGTTACTCTTTTTATTTTGTTTGTCAACAATGTATTTAATCACTGGGCTAAGCAACAATGGGGGAAAGTGCAAGAGATCCACTCCTTATTAACCAGTGAAAGCCGGATATTGCAGCTCCACTCTACGTAGTTGATGCAAACAATACTTACAAATAAAGGATGATGCAGATTAAACATTAATTGCCAGAGGTGCTGAAGATACAGAACTGTGGGTAGTCAGGGGCTCAGTGAGTGCCTCGATCCAGAAGACCGGTTGTTCTGAGTAAAGGCGTTTAGATTACTTTTAAGAAACTCAGCCCGGTGAGTTGGAATTGAGAATGGTAGGGCGGAGAGATGAGAACAAAGGATGGAAAAGCATATTCACAAAGACACGGGGCTTGGCAGAAGTTAGCGATAGTTCCAGAGCTTGGTATGTGGAACGGCATCGAGGCTCAGGCATCATCATTCTAATCATTTGGTACTTGTAAATAAACCTCTTAATTTCCCAGCTGTGGAGGAAAATTCATTACCAGGAGGTTTACAGAGGTCATTGGTCAATATGAATTGCTGTGCATCAGCTCTCAGTCAGTCTGTTTGCAAGTACCATATGACTATCAATAGTATGTGTGCATGTGCGCGTGGTCACCTTTTTTGTATGCATTATGTTGATTAGTTAATCCATTAGCATTTTCAATAGGGCTTTTAAGTCCAGTAGATTACGGGTAGTCAGTTGACGGAGATCTGGTTTACAAGAACTAATTAAATGTTTCATTGCATTTTGTAGTACATGGAATAATAATACATAGAATAATTTTATAAAATGTTTGTAGTTTATAAATGCCTATAAAATAATTTAAAGGCACTTTCGTGTGTGTGTTTGTATATGCTCAGTTTTTTTTGATGGTACCAGTTTACTAGCTAGCTTTACAATATGCCAAAAAGGATCATTAACTTGTCCAGCTCATGGTTCATCCCTTTTCCCCCAAGCTTTGTGTCCCGGTGTACAGTAAATGAGTAAATAAAGAGGTTGGGAAAATGTTCTGTATCTTCAGTATCCTGGTCTTCCAGAACCCTCTGGTTGGGGTGGGATCATCTTAACTGGTCATTTCACTTTACTGTATAGTGCAGTTAATGGATTGAAAGAACCTCATTGGTTATGGAAACAGAATAGGTATTGCTGCTAAGCAGTCTTAGTTGTGTTATTCAGTACCGTTTTTTCTTGTTGTTGCCAGGAGGGTTGAAGGATGTGACTGTGTAATAGACAGCATGATGAAAGGCAGTTTTCATAGTTATCATTGAATTAAAGAAAACTATGTTTACAGATTTCTTATCACTTCAAATACGATGGTTTTGTATGCAGCCTATACAATTTATGTGGATATCTAGCATCATTAGAGCTTTGTTGAGATGAACAAGGAAGGGTCCCTATTTATTTTTATTTAAATAAGAATACCGAAGATCCTATTTTTTTTTTTTTTTTCCAAATTAGACTGAACATTTCTCCTCCCCTACCTTTTGAAGGTTATGGATGGTTTAGATGCCTTTGAGAATTATCTTTCTGTTTTCTAAACCAGTGAGGTTTGAGTTGAAAGGATTGGCCAGAGTTTGTCTACCTCTGGGACAAAAGCAAAACTAGAAAGCGCTATGGAACTGATGCATTTGCAAATACAACATTTACCAAGTTTTCTTGTTTAAAAAAGCTTTTTTTAAAAAAAAAATAAAACAGTAATAACATGGCCAATTTATTACATTAAAAAAGACTTGCTGTGTATAAATTATTCCTAAAGAAATTCCTGTGTTTATATTAAAATGAATCAGTAGATAAAAAAAAAAATTTCAAAATGTTTTTGTATATTCTGTTGTAAGAATTTATTCCTGTTATTGCGATATACTCTGGATTCTTTACATTATGAAAAAAAGAAACTTTGTCTATTTTGAATGGCTCCTTTAGTTTCTCTTACTCTGCTTTTTTCTAGTAGTTACAGTACTACATGATTTAAGTTAAATAAAATAATTCTGTATGCAGTTGTCTGTCTTCTGATTTTTGTTATTTGCTAGCCCGAACTTAAGCAAAGGAAGTATAGTCCCAGAAAACTAAAAATTCTACCTCTCCTGTAGTGGATAGCTTTTTTTTTTTTTAAACATAAAAACTGTGTAGGGGGCAGGCTAACTAAAATATTCCCATATTGCAGGACAGGTCAGTTTTAAGATATCACATCCGTTTAGTGTATAAATACTAGGCCTTCCCTGTTTGAGTTTCAGACAGTGTCACTGAGCTTGATTGTTGAAGCCCCAGGAGACTTTGAGTCCGTTACTTGTGGAGGTTGTAGGCTTCTTTGAAGAAGGCAAGGTGCTGATTTCTTTGAAGGAAGCGTATGTCCAGCCACTGCTCACAGCCATCTCTAGACACTGGCAGTCTAATTTTAATCAACCAGTACCTAAGTGCATTTTCTACTAAGACTATGGAAAAGGTTATGGCAAGACAGCTATTGGTATCTTCATGCATTTGACCCTTGTCATTCAGGGTTTACGACACACAGACTGCACTTACGGCATGACGACCATAGCTTGGAGTTGGATAAAGATCAGGCCTCTGTGCTGATTTATCTATCTGCTGTCTTTGTCACTGAGGTGGTGGTGATATGGTACCAGATGTGAGGGTTGGGCCTGCTTTAGGTTGTTCCCATATCTTTCCTTCGAAGAAATCCCAGAGGGTCCAGTTGGGTGATTCCTCTCCCGTCCCAATGGCTGTTTGGTCTCCCCTCTTATTATTCAGCGTGAATGTGAAGCCATTACTGAGGTTACCAAGGAGAATATGGGCTGAGGTGCTTTGAGTGCAACAGTGACATCCTACTTCATGCCCGTGTCCCGTCCAGTCCAGAGAATGGAATATGGAAGTGTATTTTAACGTGTTTGTCTGTGGATGAGAGCAGTGAAAGGATTTGGCTGAAAACATGTCACTGTTCGTTACCAAGGATTCTGGTTTGATTCCCAGCCGCTTTTGATGATCTAACGGCAGCAGTGACCAAGACTCCGCTTTCCATCAGTATGGCTAAAAGGTCATTCTTTTCTCTTACATGCAGACGGTCCTACCGTGATCTGTGCCTTTATTGGTGTGAGATTGGATTCCAGCAATACTCGTTTTGAGAAATGACACCTTTAAATCCATTCAGAAGCTGAAACTAGAGTAGAATGCAGTCAACCTACTTTTTCAATGGGATAGTCTGCCCTGACAAAGCATGCAGCCCTGGTGCTCCATGAGTTGCCCTTCCTGTGGGAACGTAAGCTGTTGGGTTTTGATCTATAAAGCTCTGAATGGCCTGGGACCATCTGACCTGGGAGTCTCTTCCCCAGTGCTGTACTGTGTATAAATATTGCCTTTTTCCTTGACAGCATGGACACCTAGAGCATGGGGTGTTCTTTTCTTGTGATTAAAATCCAGCTTAATAACTGAATTGTTGTTGTTGCCAAATTGGAAAAATCCATTTTCGGTTGTAATCCCTAATTCATCAAAAGACGTTTACAGTCCGCTTTGGATGCGCAGGCGCACAATACCAGCAGGAAGTGATACCATCTCCTTCGTGTCAAATGACAGCTCTCTCCCTAAAAACACACTAAGCCTTTCAAAGGTGGTTCCTGCTAATGCATCTTGAAAGCAAATGCAAGGGTCACCACTGAAAAGCTTTGTGGGTTTTTGAGGGGGGGGGGGACAGTAGTTTGGCACATAGAGGGAAACTGCTGTGGGTGTGGGGTGATCTTAAAGGCCCACAAGATGGGAGCATTGCATGTGATTTTCCACAAATGAGAGCTTTCGTATGGCTGATCTATTCTGCTGGGCTTGGGGGATAAAATTCTCCCTTGTGTGTATATGATTTTGTATGGTCATAATCATGCACATCACTGCAATTTATTATGTAAGCTATACAAAGTCTACCTGCATATCGGACAGCAGGAACAAACTTTCAAAGTGCTTTTTAAAGCAATTTGTATCTTGACATTTCACAAGTCTTTGGGGTTTGAGCAAGGTAGTCTTTTAAATACCATTTTCTTGAGAATTTTCCTTTTATCCTAAATCAGAAGCAAATTTGTTACCATTAGCAAGATAAATCACCAGTCACTGGCGTTCCCCTAAAAGATTGTTTACATTTCTTCCTTTGTTTGTAATTTGTTTTACTTGTTTTTTATGTAATGAAAAATTTGCTAAAGTTATTGTAGGATTTTGGAACATATTTTAATTCTGCCCTCCCATGCGATGTAATTTTTGTTTGTTTTTTGTTTTTAAATCTTAAGGGTTGCCTCAGAGGAAGGTTAAAATAATTTTACTGCATTCTGAGAAACTTGCATGTCTTCTGTAAACCATCCTTTTTATTCATTCTTTTCCCCACACTGCTTTAACATCTCTACGATAATTATTTGTAGTGCTTTTCCTAGAAAGTCTGCAGTTACCAATTTGGATAATGGTGGCACATGTATAAAAGCTGCTCTTCTATTACCATAATACAGAGAGGTATAATAGGTATAATCACAGATGTACCTACAACATTAAAAAAAAAAAAGGCAGAATTAAGGAAAGCTAAACTTTGATTTAATTAAACACAGTTTAAGTAGTTAAGCCAGATTTGGTTTATGTGCTTTGTATTAGGAAAAATGGAAATTCAAAAAAAACCCCAAAACACTTTGAGAAACAAACATTGTTTGAGTGCTGGCTTGATTTGATGGACACCCACTTAATAGCGTTTGCAAAATAAAAATCATTATACATGCATTGTTTTGTGAGATCACAAACTAAATTAGATTGGAAAATTACCCAACTGTACGTATGTATGTACACATACACACCTACCTACAGCCCCACTTCCCAGCCCCCTTCATAAAAGTAGCACAATTTCAAAAAATGTTGTGTGTGTAAGATACTCGCTGGATAAATTCTTCCCTTTTCTCATATCACATCACTCCGAGACCCAAACACTCTGAAAATAAAAACTAACTAATTTTGACCTTCAAGAATCCTGGTTTTTGTTTGTTGTTTTAAAGATTGGTTAAAGAATCACATTAAAAAATTTGTTAGTTGCCATAGACACCTTTTTTTTTTTAAGAAAAAAATTTAAAATGAATTTGTTTATTCTGAAGGCTGCTCATTCACCTTTTGTCCGCCTCGCTCCGTTTGGACAATGAAAGTGAATTAAAGTCAAGTGGCTAGTCAGAATCAGTTTCTCATTATCTTGCACAGTGCTGAAAAAATTGGGTCACGGTCATATTTTGTTTTAAAAATCATTTCTACTGGAATTTACAAATTCAAGGAAATCTTTCTATTGGCCTTACTTTTTGTGCAAATCATCAGTCTAAATTTTCAGTCCCTTGTGTCCTTTTCACACCTGTGACTGTTAACTTTAAGTAGATATGTGTATTGGTGGGAGAGCAAGTACTTGTAATGATTCTTGAATATCCTCTCCCACTAATAATGTATTTACCTTCCTGCATCTCTGGAAAAGACGATATCAATCCCTTCCACCGAAATGTTTTTCCAGAGAGTTTTCATATTAATCGCGGACTCAATCTTTTCTGGGCCATCTAACAGACAACAGCCATCTTCTGGGCAAAACCCACAAACATCCATCTCTCTGTAGCCTTTGTTCTTCCCACACTGTTCAAGGATGATTGCTTTGGAGGATGAAGCAAGTCCAATGTGAACAGTGAGCTGTTTTTTTGCCCCCATCAGAGTGAATAACAGGAAATGAAAATGACAGACCTGTTTTTAAAAACATCCAATGCAGTAGCGCCAAGCAGTTTATGAAATAGCAGCTCCAAGGTGGAGTGTCTTACTTATAGCTCCTCTTTACAGAAAACGTAGATGACCCTTTGTAATGCAGAACAAAATTGGACTTTCGTTGTTTGTTTTATCTAGTCAGATTAGGAAACCAGCACAAGGATATATGCAGCCCCTTCTTGTAACTCACAGCAGTTCTTTCCACTGTTCTGCATACAGCACCATTGTTAAAAGCTAAAGTATTTCCTCATTAGTATATGCATCGAGTTGCACCAATTTTCATCATAAATCTTTAGCTGACACTTTAAACTGCACCTCCACAATCTTGTCTGACTTACACAGACACTTTGGGGAGTTTTTAAAGACCCACTCCAGATTATATTGCCCTCAGGACAGAGAAGCCTCTTAATCAAGCTATCGGTCAGCAGCTTTTTATTCCAAATAAGTAGTTTTCCCAATTAAGCAAAGGAGGATTTTTTTTAAAAGCCTCATTTTAAAATGACAAATACTCTATTGGATGAAAATGCTGGAATAAGAGAGACTTTCTGTACTTCAGCTGTATTTCTTCCTTTAGAGCTGAAATCCTGAGTTTCTTGCACACCCAAAACGTCATTAAATAGAAGTTTTGGATGCACAAGGATTGCAAGATTTGGCCCCAAATCTATTTATCAATGGGTTGTAGGCCAGGACTATGTTATGCATAGTTAAGCACCATATATATTTTATATCATGCTCCTCACTATATCAAAGTGTCATTTAATCATTTGACACCAGATAAATGCATCACTATTAGACAGAAGTTGTTATTTATGTTCCTAATTCTCATTAGGTGCTCCTGATTTAAAAGTTGGCCTACTGAGAGGAACATGCTTTAGTGGGGGTAAAATACACATTTCTTAACTATTTAAAAAAAAATTACAACTTTACCAGTCCATGTAATACCCCAAGATTCAATAATGAACTATTTTCTTTTCTAATTTTTTTTGTGTAAACATTTTTTCCTAGCAGTGATATGTATATAACTGATTCAAATTTATTCCACAAAAACATTGTTAAAAAGCCTGACATTGTGTTGATCTAGTTTCCTTTCATAAGAGGAAGATTTTTTTTTATGGGGATCCAGTAAAAAACAAATTAAACAGTTGCCCAAAATGTATCTAAGGTGTGTACATTCACCTCTTGAACAATAGCTGTTTCTTTAAACTTCTCAAACATTCATGTGGTAGATTTCTTACTCTGATATGTAATGAGTAATGGTTAGCAGTCATCCTGTCCTGTAAGGCTACGCACTCTAATACCCTGATGATGAGCATCATCTAAGAACCTAGATAGATGACTAGGTACTGTGGGTGTAGGAGATGTTTGTTTCGCATGTAAAGGGCTCTCTTCAGCTGTCATTTGATTGCTGTGAAGGAACCAAAGGATTCTGTATCAATGCACCACCACCACCCCATCTAAACTAGATACAGCAGAGAAATATTCCTCCAACACCCTTGCATTCTCAGATGTGCATGCCCATCTCCCCATGTATTTTTCCATGTTTGTTTTTCTGAGCTTAAGTTAGCTACTGTCACCGAATCCAGCACTTCACCCTTTTTGCTCGTTGCCCAGAGCTACACTGGCTTTGTTCACACATTCAGCTACCTCTGCGACAGCTCACACTCCGAACAAACAGGCATTGAGTCCATCTGTGGTCTGGCTAAGGTTCGCTTTTGGGTCATGATCTAAATGCTCTTTCCCTCTCCATCAGATCCTTGGTAAGAGCTGTCAGAAGCCATTCTAGCAACTGAATGACTTCTTTTGGGAAAGACCCTCCTCATGCAGGTTGCCAGCATAACTATTTCCAGTGGTGTAGCTCACCGGTGGCTCATGAAGACTTTGGTGATGGTCCACAAAATGGTTCTCATATTATTTCACTCAGTAAGAAGTTGGGAGGAGAACGTGAGATCATGTAAGGGCTCTGTCTCTGATGAAGTGGTTCACAAAGTGAAAAATATAGAGGATCGTTGGCACTAATATTCTTGGTGGCTATACTATGAAAACACTCCACAGCAATGTCCTTCAAAGACCTGATTGTCCATTTTGCCTGTCTCAGAGGGACACAATTATATCCCATTGCTCACTATCGCTTCAGGTGGTTGGAAGATATTACCCTTTATTTCGTGTGCTGAAATGAGGGAGAGGTTTTTAAAGCTCAAATGGGTTTCTTTGGTCCATCTACCCTACCTCTCGGCACACGCTCAGGAGTTCCACCCTCCTGTTTTTTTCTGACTATGTCTAGTAGGCAAGCTGTATCCACCTTCTGAACAGACACTGTATTATTTGGTTCAATTTTAATTTAAGCAAAAAAAAAAATTCAACTATATAATTACTCACTAGTGGTTGAGGAGTCCCCCATATCTTACAGACGAGCTCCTTTGCTTTTTGGTAAGACGCTGGCAGTTGCATGATGTGTAGATCTATGTTTTCACCAAGGCCTAACTTGGACATCTCCTGTACGTAGAAAGAAGCAACACAGGCTTGAAAAGCATTAGATTGTCTCAAAGGGCGATGTGAAAAATCAGACTTTGGTCCAATTCAGAGAGTATATTGCAATGCAACATATCTACCCTAGTGGTTCCCAAATAGTCCATGGACAACTCCCCTAGCATTAATGATTGTGTGGACCATCTCTCTTCCTCCTGATAACCAAACATCTATTTGGCAAAAAGCAATGGCTTACAGGAAAAAGTTACCTTAGGAAAATATTTAATATATTTTAGCTACTTTTAAAGTGATTTAGCCACTGGAAACGAGGAGAAGAACTAATAACATGTGACCAGCCGTCTCTGTGGACCATTTGTGTAATGTATATCATCTCTCTCGATCAAGAAAAGGACCTAGGGGTTACAGTGGACGAGAAGCTGGATATGAGTCGACGGTGTGCCCTTGTTGCCAAGAAGGCTAACAGCATTTTGGGCTGTATAAGTAGGGGCATTGCCAGCAGATCGAGGGACGTGATCGTTCCCCTCTATTCGACATTGGTGATGCCTCATTTGGAGTACTGTGTCCAGTTTTGGGCCCCACACTACAAGAAGGATGTGGAAATATTGGAAAGAGTCCAGCGGAGGGCAACAAAAATGATTAGGGGGCTGGAACACATGACTTATGAGGAGAGGCTGAGGGAACTGGGATTGTTTAGGCTGCAGAAGAGAAGAATGAGGGGGGATTTGATAGCTGCTTTCAGTTACCTGAAAGGGGGTTCCAAAGAGGATGGATCTAGACTGTTCTCAGTGGTACCAGATGACAGAACAAGGAGCAATGGTCTCAAGTTGCAGTGCGGGGGGAGGTTTAGGTTGGATATTAGGAAAAACTTTTTCACTAGGAGGATGGTGAAGCACTGGAATGGGTTCCCTAGGGAGGTGGTGGAATCTCCTTCCTTAGAGGTTTTTAAGGTCAGGCTTGACAAAGCCCTGGCTGGGATGATTTAGTTGGGGGTTGGTCCTGCTTTGAGCAGGGGGTTGGACTAGATGACCTCCTGAGGTCTCTTCCAACCCTGATATTCTATGATTCTATGTGCAACTTATGAAAAATGTGTTATAAACCTTGATATAACCAACACTGTCCCTTCAGAGGACTTGAGAGCCAAACTTCTACTTCTGCTGAGACACACATCATACAAAATTCCCACGAGGATATCTAGTCCAACTTCTGCCAAGGCAGCACGCTCCCTTATGCTGTTTTCTAGGGCTTATTCTAGTTTTAGGTGCTTTGGACAAAGAGGAATTACCTCACTGTCAACAAGGAAAAAGGTTGGCCATGGGAAATATCCCCGGTTTATATGCAGCTTCATTTTATTAATAGCAGAGGGTTGTAATCAAATAGGCTGTGAGAGGTGGCCATATTTGTTGTTTGATTACTTATTTCAGGCTTGTTGATTTTATCAGTGCAAGAAACCCCAGCTGTAATGGACAAGGTTTCCCTGGACTGTGGAACATCTGCCTAGCTGCTGTAGGGGGTTCCTCAATATAGGGAAATGGCACCTATTGGGATGGGATTCTCCTTATGCTTTGCCTATAAAAGACATGAACCCCAACACTTTCCCTGAAGAATTTGGTTTCTTGCTCTGGATTTGGGGTGGGAGAAATAATGGAACCATCTAAAAAGCTAGATTGGAGGAGGGACCAGCCAACCTCAGAAGACAAAATGAGGAAATAGTCATTGAAAAGGGCATCCAGAAGATTCGTAAGGATTCATATGTTAGAAGGGACCATTATGATTAACCAGTCTGACCACCTGTACTCTGCAGGCCATAGGACTTCCCTGAATGAATTCCTGTTGGAAGCAGAAGCATATATTTTAGCAAAACATCAATCTTGATTTAAAAATTGCCACTGATGGAGAGTCCACCCTGATCCTTGGTAAGTTGTTCCGATGGTTAATGCATGAATCTTGGGGGGATTCTTGTCAGGACAATAGGGCTTACAGGCAAGGGAGCAGGGGAGTGGTTGGTAAGCCATGAAGGTAGGTCTCCTGTGGGAAGTAAGCATCTGCAGAGGGAATCTGTTCTGTGTTAGGGAAGGGTCTGGTTGGAAACTAGATGTGTACTGGGAAGAGGCATGGTGGGAGAGCATTCCGGTGCCTTTAAGGGAAAGCGGACCTGTTTCTCACTAGGGTCGCTTGCATGGAAGGAGCCCAGGTCTCAATTGTGTGGACTGGGAAATTTGCCCTTGAACACTGGCTTCCTAAATAAACTATTCCAGTTTTCTTGTCAGCGGAAACATTGATTAGCTGTGCTCAATAAACGATGTGACACGAGCAAGGAAACAATGCCTGTGGGGAAGTAAACACATTTAGAGAACACTGCCAGCCCTTTTTCCTCTGGGCACTGACAGTCTTTGAGAGGCCGTTGTATCCTCTTTGCTTAAGAATGCAGTGCTGTGTCTCTGCTTCCAAAAAAAATAAAACCCGAGCCAATTTACGATTAGTATTTTATTTTTTAACGCATATTTAATTTGAATATTTAATGAGATTTTTCCTCTTTTAACTGCAAGGCCTGGGTAATGTGACTGATCGTAACTTCTTTGTAAGGCATGGGGACCAAAAATAAATGTTAAAGCTGCTGCTGTCATTCACCTCTTGAACTCTTAGTTTGAATTATAACTGACTAGGCCAAATTCATTCCTGGTATTGCTCCATCTATATCAATGGCGACACACACAGGCGTGAATTTGGCCCGTAGTTTATACAGGAGGAACTCTGATCAGCAGCAAAGTGCTGAAGACTGTATCGGGGACAGAAAGGAAGAGACAATCTCTGTTAGATCCTAAATAAGTGCTTTATTATTATTTAGGCTGATCTATACTACAGATTTAGGTTGACGTAAGCCGCTTTGTGTCAACCTATCTGTGCATGTATCTATGCTCAAATTTCTTTGGATGACGTACACACCCTGTTATGGCAATGCAATAAAACCATCTCCTCAAACAGCGTGGAGCCATGGTCAATCTACTGAGGTTAGTGGAGTGCTAATGTAGGTGCTGTGTGACCTGTGTGAACCCTAACAGTCCTCCAGCAGCTGTCCCAGAATGCCACATTCCCTGTGACATTGACCGCTCTGGTCTCAGTTGTAAACTCTGCTGTCCTGGAGACTGGAAACTACCCCCTCACCTCCTTTCAAGCCTCCTGCTTGTTTTTAAAATGCCTTTTCCTGGTTGCCCAGAGTGGCAAGCACACCTAGCAGCTCTTCCTTTTTCTGTGCAACCGTCCAACCAACAGGCTGGCCCCACGCAGTCCTGCCAGGAGTAGATAGGAGGTATTGGATCTCCTGGGCCTGTGGTGAGAAGAGGCTGTGCAGGCACAACTATGGACCAGCCATAGTAACGTGGACAGATATGAGCAGTGTGTGGGGGGGAGGCAGGCAAAGGGGTATGACCGGGATCAGCAGCAGCGCTGTGTGAAAGCAAAGGAACTTGGCTAGGCATAACACCAGGCCAGGGAAACCGATCGATCTAGTGCTGAGCCAGAGACCAGCCGCTATTACAACACACTGCATGTCCTACTTGGTGGAGATACCCCCAGTACCCAGCACAGCACCACGGATACCTCTGAGGAGTCCCAGACAGAGACCCCTGCTGTGAACAGTGAGGCGGAGGAAGAGGGGGAGAGACACGGCAGGAGGCTGCAGCCATATCACGAGCCAGGACCTGTTTGAGACTGCCCCAGGCTAGCCAGTCCCTCCAGGTGAGCATGGATGAGCCTGATGAAGGGGAAGGGACCTCAGGTAAGTGTGTGCATGTGTCTTTCCTTACAATGTTTAAATTTAAGGATGGCGCCCAGCCCATGCCCCCTTAACAAGGCAGAGGTACTGACTTTAATTGTTTTATTCATATTAGAAGAGGTAGAGGTCCAACAAAGAGAGGTACAGTTGGCATGTGCTTTTCATTCTCCTGTAGGGTTAAGCTGGGTGTGAAGGAGGGGCATGTGGAGCAGTTTGTTTATGTACATGGGGATGTCCCTTTCACCCTCCTGAGAATCTCGATTAAACTTTCATAGAGATACTCTGCAATCCTCTCCCAAAGGTTTGTATGCTTTCTAATAGGGAAGGCTGCCTTATTTCTTCCTCCACGGTAGGTCGCTTTTCCACACCACTTTGCGATGAGTTCAGCTGGCACCATTGCAGTAAACAAGTTAGTGACATATGAGCCTGGGTGGCTTTGGCATACCAAACAGCAGCTGTGTGCTCTGTGCTTTTGTTACCCTCATCAGCTAAAAGCACCACTGCCTGTGGAAAACAGTGCCAGTGCCCTTTGCTCATACCTGGGGAATCCGGACTGAAATTGTATTGCTTCATGCAACAGAAATCCTTCCCCCTCCCCCAGCCCCTGGTAGGCCATACTTACTGTAGCTGGGGCTTTGTCTCACAGATATTATGCAGGGCACAACAGGCAGCTATAACCAATCTAGCCAGTTCACAACATCAGCATCCCTTCAGTCTACAAAAAGCACATTCGAGAATCATTCTGTGTCTGCTTAGCCGTTAGTTGAATCTTTCCTTGTGTTGTTGAGGTGGCCAGTGAATGGCTTCATGAGCCCAGGAGAGCAAGGGATAGGCTGGGTCCCAGAATCACTACTGGCATTTCAATATTCCCAAAGGTAATCCACCACTCAAGAAAGAATGCCTCTACTTGCAGATGTCTGAAAAGACCTCTGCTGTTAAAGTTGCACACGTCATTCACCTTCTCTGACCAGCCCATACTGATAGCAGTGATCCACCAATGCTTTGCACATCTGTACAAAAATAGCCCTTTCTATGGTATTCTATGGCAAGGTGGGCAGGTGTCAAAATAGGAGTATGCGTGCCATCAATCACCACACCACAGTTGGGGTCTCCATAGGTGCAAATCATCCACAATGTCCTGCACATTGCAGAGAGTCACTCATGCACAGCAGGAGACAATTAATGACCCTACTCACTTGCCTGGCAGTGGCCCCAACTTTGGGTTTTTCAACTCCAAAATGATTTCCCACTGACCAGCAGCAATCCAGCATTGCAGGCTTCCACAGTGTGATCACCACTCACTTCTCTGCTGTCAATGCAACATTTTTCTCGTGTCCCTGCACAGGAGGGCTGGGGTGAGCATCCAAAAGTTCTGCACCACTGCTAGTCATCCCAGACCTGCATTACAATGCAATCCCACCAGCCAGCGCTCATTTCACAGGCCCAGAAATACCACTCTCATCCATGAACACCGACAACCTTGGATTGTTTTTCACTATGTCAGTGAATTCTCATTGAATAAATTGCCATGTGCCCCGTTGATGTGGTACTTCCTGCAGGTCCGCAAATACAGGAGAATAGTGCTCTGTACTTCCAATGTTCATGAGAATAGTGCAGAGCTCTGAGGGCTCCGTGCTTCTGTCAGAGATGGTGGACACTGAAATTTGTCCCCAGGTTTGTGGGATTTTTTTTTAAAGTGCAGAAATTAAGGGATATGGATGGTATTAGGGGATGGAGAAATTGCATGCTGGGAATTTGATCCCTAGCTCCCAGAGATCCCTGGATCATTTCTATCCCACAACACCTTGGGAAAATTTCCCCAAAAGCATTGTGCCAGATGGCAGCATGTGGCACTCTGATACTACCCATGGTGCACTGCACTTTACACTGACACAAGTATACCAACTTTGGTGACTGTACGCCAGTGTAACTTGTGTTGACCAAAGTTTGTAGTGTAGACATGGCCTATTTCTGTATTACTATAGTTCCTTATAGCCCTAGTCATGGACCATGACCTCCGTTGTGCTAAGCATTGTCCAAACACAGAATAAAAAGACTGCCCCTGCCTCAAAGAGCTTACATCTTAGTATAAGGCAGGGGTCGGCAACGTTCAGCACGCGGCCCGCCAGGGTAAGCACCCTGGCGGGCCGGGCCAGTTTTATTTACCTGCTGACGCGGCAGGTTCGGCTGATCGCGGCCCCATTGGCCCGGTACGGCGAACTGCGGCCAGTGAGGGCCGCGATC